>NW_008686743.1:34752-38864 GCF_000695815.1 Acanthisitta chloris | reverse complement strand
CTGGAGGACGAGCACACGGTGCCTTCTGGACGATGCTCCTTTGCAGTAGCCACAAAAGACCAGGAATAAAGACAACGGAGATCCCGGTTTCAAACCAGCGGGAGAAGGGAAGACACCAATATTTCCCTTTGCGCTGACCTCGCGGAAGGTGCCCTAACCCCACCGCCGAGGGAAACCCAAACCGCTCCAAAATGTTTGAGCATGTGCGTGCTTTACATTAACAATTCACAATTGGCTCTATACATATTTAAATAGGGACATTATTAAGCTTGTGCCTATTCAGACATATGCCCCTAGAAGGGATGCTGGCTCCTCACATTTTCTTTGCTTGTGGCGTTGAAGAGAAGACAGTGGAGCCAGGGGAAGAAGGTGTACATGTGTGGTTCCCAAGAAAGTGGATTTCACATCCCTGTGCAAATAAAACACACCATCTTTCCCAAGTGCTGTAAGTAAACCTGATCTTAGAAGGACTGATGTCCTAGGCAATGATTTTCAGTGTTTTCCACCAGGAAAAGCCAAAGGGAAAAGGGTAGCAAACGCTAAATCAGAGAGGAAGTCACCTTGTGGGTGCTGTACCCCACAAACAGTCTGGATTCAACACACCCAGGGTACTGGCACAGTCAGTGCAGACTTTTCAGAACATTTTCTTTTCCTAAAACACATCCTATCCTCCAAGATACCTTCACATTCTCATTTTCAGGGCAACAGGATCCTTGGTGTTCAACACAGGCAGCTAGTTGTGAAGCTTGATGTGTATTTACACAGGAAAAGCATGACAAACTTCTGGTGCTGTTTATTTTCGTACTCAGTCTCTATTATCCTTTGCTCAACTCATAGCCATGTCTTTCCTGTTTCATCTGGTTGTTTTTTTCCACCCTCCTTCCCTTTTCAACTCCTGACCTTAATCTCCCACCTGATGTTCTTTCCTCAACTGTTATTCCCTGTCTCCTGGTCCCTCTACCTGCCTCCCTCCCCTCTCCTCCATACTGAACAGTGTTTGATGCCTCCATCCCTTTGCTCCTTAAGAGTTTACTTCAGTCCTGTTGTGCATGGGTACACATGTACAGTGATAGGAGTTCTATCCTATTGCTGTACTGATCCACACCAGAAGCCTGAAGTCAAAAAGTGAAGCATTTTGTCACAATTTCTACAGATCATTTGTGCCTGGGGAACTCTATGTAGGGCCTTCTACCTGTACCCCGTTTGTAGGCTTTCCTGAACAGTAGCTGGTGCAACACTTGTTCCCATCAGCGCAAATATGGTTGTGCTGTAGGCAATGAACTACGGGGAAAAGGACTCCTAATTTGCAGGGCTCCCACTTGCCTCTGAGAACAGGTTTGGTGAATGTCAGGGTTTGATAGAGTCTTACTGCTGCTCTAGGGAAACCCTGTGTGTTCAAACTGGGTTTTGGAGAGGGCAGAGAAGAAGCAGCACCGAGGGACAGTGAAAGGCTGGTTAAGCATAACATGCTTGAGCAGTCCCTTCACAGGATTGTTCTTGAAAAACAGTGCTCAGATATTTTACAGCTCTGCTTTGATGACTGATCTCCTCTGAGTAGGACTCTGGTGATGGTAACATCTCACCAGAGGTTTGGGTGGAGCAGCTGTGGGCTCGGGAAGCTGCAGCCGACGGAAAAGCTGGGGTCAGCATGCTCTGAAGCTCAGGCAGACGCTAGCTATAGCAGAGACGGTTTCTGGCAAGAAATTGGCACTATGCTGGAGAAGAAGCAGTGCAGACCCTGAAACGAGAGGAGGAAGTTAAAAGCAGATGAGATCTTTGTGGGTTTGCAGTAACCGATGTCTGACAGGAAGAGTGAATTCATGCCAGCATAAAGGAGAGGAGAAAAAAAAGGAGGAGGGCAGCAGTTAAAAATCCATATTGTTCGCTCAGTAACTAAAAGAGTTGTCTGACTCCAGAAGAGAAACAATGTATTAGCTGCAAGAAGATAAAGAAAACCATGTCTGTAGCTCTCTCCAAAACTGAAGCTTTTCTTCTTTAATGCTACATGTTTAGAACTGTAAGCATCACCTTCTCCTCTCTGCAAATCTCTCTGCTGTTTTGAAATGTTACAAGTTCTATGGTTATTGATTCAAATGTTAATAGTTTGAACTCAGAAAATACCATACAAATGGATTCATCACAAACCAACTTTCTGTAATAAGAACCTTCACTGCAGCTGGAGGCGAGGAAGTGACTTAGTCCTTCAGTGCTGCAGAGACATGAGAGGACTCAGAGAGAGCTTGGCAGGAAGGAAAAGTCTTAGCACTGGTTGTGGAAAGAGAGTCAAGCAGAATGCTACAGGTAATGTCATTCACTGCCAGAAGTGATTCTTGTACAAGCGTATTCTTAATCTTGTTCAGTCCCACTCTCCTCCACAGACAGAGGTCACAAAATTTCCACAGCCACCTGCTCTCACCACAGTGTGTTTGTTCCCTTGTGTGTTCCAGAATTTTCTCTTTCAACAAATCATTTCTCTCCAGACTCTTCTGTTTCCTGTGTGCCTAGCCTTGCCTTGCCTTGCCTTTGCCTTTGTCTTGCCTTGCTTTGCCTTCTTTAGTAACTCCTATGTCTTCAGCCATGCACCTTGCTTTCCCCTCTCCTTGCTCATATTCCAATGTGGTTTAGCAAAGCAACAAGCAATTCCTTCCTTACACCTCCTTTCTCTGTTTGCTTCTGGTGCATTTGCTATTCCCATTGCTGAACCTCATGAATGCCATTCAGCTTTTGCTACACACCCAGATGACTGGCAGATCTGCCTCCCTCTCTTCTACATGACTTTTTTTTTCTACCATCTTTGCCAAGGAGAAACCATACTTAGAGTATAAAGGCAGTGCTGATTTAGATAACACTTTCCCCTCTTAGAGAGGAATACACATCTTCCCAGCAAAGGAAGGGAATCAAAGTGGAGCCTTCCCTGATTAAGCCTGATCTAATGCACCTGGTGAAATTTTGGAAATTCTCGGGTGGGTCTTCAGAGTCCTACTCACATTCCTTGTGATTAGTAGAAGATTATGGGAAGTTTTTGCATGGGTATCACCATCAGGAAAATAAGCTGTCAGCACCCTTCCCTGAGCACTTGTCATGCTGATATTTAAGAAGTTAACTCATAAAATTATCACTATATCCACAGAGGCTCATCTTTCTCAACAAGAGTAAGTTAAAAATCATAGAATATCCTGAGTTGGAAGGATCATTGAGTCCAAACTCTAGAAAGGAGAGTATGACAAAAAGTACTTGGCAGCGTTTAGAGCTATCAGAGTTTTGGGTCTGCTTCTTCCCTGGTGCTGTTATTCATTAGGGACTCGATGTTGGTCCATGTTGCTTTTCAGCAGCAAACGGGTCAAACAGCTGCTCGGGTGCATTCAGTTGCCCCTGACGTGCCTTCGGTAAAAGGCAGTGAGACACTACAGTGTAGCCGCGGTGGAACTAATGAGCTAAAAGTAGAAAACAGGAGGAGACAACAGCAGGTGGCTTCAGCAGGCGGGAAAATGAAGGTTTATATTTCCACATGCCACAGAGGATGATTTTAGGTACTCGGGTAGGTATTCAAGTGGAAATCCTCTCTGCCACTCACCAGCCTCAGCAAGAGATGAGCAGAGATGCTGCTCTTAGACCCTGGTTACCTCCCCATATCCATTTCATCAGTCCCGATGTGGTAGGTGGGTGGTGAAGCCCAGAACTGGATACATCGACAGCTGCTCTTGGTTCAAGCAGAGACGGTATCAATCCTCTCCCTTGGATTTGCTAAGCTTCCCTGTGCAGTGTGCTGCGACAGAAGCAACAGCCAGGAGTTAATTTTTCCTCCAGAAGTTGTAGAAGGGAGTGAGTTTCATCTTTGGGACACAGACTCTGCTGGAGACAGCCATCATTTATCACCTGCAGCCTCAGGGTGACATACTAGGGTGGCTCACAAGCTCATGCTGGCAGGGAGAGCAGCTCCTCCCTTGGCACCGTGTGGCTGGACAAGTTGGGAGGGCAGGGGGCAGAAGCCACATGCTCCTCCTGAGTGACACAGGGATCACTGCAAACCACAGGTATTGAAGGGTTGTGACTGTAGGTCTGTCCTAGGAATGCAGGAATCCTATCAGGGCAGGAAGCATGAAATATCTGCA
>NW_008686743.1:21508-34724 GCF_000695815.1 Acanthisitta chloris | reverse complement strand
TTTATGCTTTACAGGACAAATGGAGGAGGGGTAAGAAAACAGAAGGTGTTGCAGAAAAATTCACCCAGACCAATCCCCAAAAGGGAGCAAGATCTTATAGAAGCTGGAGATAAGAGTAATTTTCCTGCCCATCAAGCACATCAGTAACTTTGTGCTCATAAGCTGTCCCAGTTACACCTCTGGAACCACACTGTTCCTGTAAGAGTGTGCAGACTTTGTCAGGATGTTACTAAAGGAAAACTCCTGTACTCAAATCACCTGCAAGCAACAAGTATATTTCCAAACTTGTGAAGGTAGCAATGGCACCTTCACAGCACCCAAACAACAATTAAAGCACTCCTGAGACACTTCTCCGCTTCTGCATACTTCTGCCAAATAGGTTAACATCAGGAATGGCTTTATTCATGTAAAAATGTATACCTGATCTGACAGAGAGAATACCTTCGATGCCTGGAGTATCAGTGGTTTCACTTATCATATAAGCAGTGGCTCAGCTTGGTGCAGAAGCCATGGAGCTAAACAGTGTCTCAACTCAGGAGGCAGTGCATAGGTGGGAAATCATCAGACTTGCTCTGCTCATCCTCTGCTAACCCAGCCCAGCTCATTCTCGGGTAACACAGACCATCTGTATGGAGAGACAGAGTGACACTGTCTCAAAGGGAATATTAAGTAATTAGAACTGCTAGTTTTTAAAGATAGTAGCACCTATGACACCCTGGAAGTTTGCTATTTAAAAATTATGTTCAGTATTTTTTTCAGGGCATGGGAGGGACAGGTAGAGGTGAGATGACTCTTTAAGAGTGATTACTCCAGGCAATGTGGACTAGAAACTGAGCATTGTCATTCAGAGGGTTACTACACTTCATATAAATAAAAGCCGTCTGTTGAGGATGGCTGAAACTCACAAGTTTTGTTTAAAAATAAGAACATAAATAAACACTACACTCTGTTCTGCTGCACTTCCCAGTCTATTGCCCTAGTGAGCCAGAAGAAGATGCAGTTATCTCCAGGAAGCAAGTGGTGGAATGGATACATTCCTCCTCCCATCCTCCTCCTCCTCCTCCTCCCTTCTCTTCATATCACCTCTGTTTCAGCAGACTAACAGTTGTCACAGGAATTCACAGAATCGGCACCTATTCTAAGAGGAAGGGAGTTTCCATTAACATTTCCTTAGAAAACAGGTTTCACCAGAAGTTCTGGTCAAAAAAAAAAAGACAAAGATGCATTTTAAAAGATCAGAGAGGTTCGATCCAGGCTGGAGCAGAGTTTGGTCCCACTCAGGCAAAAGCTGACACATGGAGTGCTGGGCAGTAACTCGCATCACAGCCTTGCTCCCTCACTTACTTTTGCTGTCTCCTGCCTTGGAAGGATGAGCCTCAATTGCTATGGACTGTCAGCGGGTTTCTGAACACAGGGTAGGGGAAAGGAGACTGACTACTTTTCTCTTCGTGTCACAGTGGAGCAGGAAGAAAAGTTTCTGGGTGACATATCTCACTAAGGGCAGGACATGACAGTTCATATTTATCTGTCAATAACCTACCCCTCACCTCTAGCCTTACTGCAGGAGTCTTCTCCATGACATTGGATCAAGATCTGCCACCTCCATATCTGTGTCATGCCCATCTCATTAAAAAAAACCCTTCTCTCACAGTAACTTTCTTTCTCTGCTAAGCTCCAAAGCTGATGTTAAAGCTCTCCATCTCCTCAAAGGTACATTTCTGCATGGGATTCCCCATGTTCTGAGGCAGGTAAGTGCAAAGCTATCAGCTCTTCTGCTCATTCCTCCATGGAGTTTGGGGTCAGGATCCCTTGCAGAGGGAAAGGTCCATGGTCAGGAAACAAAACTTTTACTTTTAGATAAGTTTTGACCTGCTCATTACACAGAAAACTTTAGCAAAGTCTTCATTTAGCTGGTTCTTCCACACTCCCTCCCACTGTGGATACTACAGTCCTATTATCTACTTAATTCTCGTTATCTTTGCTTACTTTACTCCTCCTATGCATTAGAGATGTCTTGCTCACTTTCTTGTTTCCTACACAGCTTACAATACCTCAGAAAGTGGGACACTAGTGGCCCAGCAAGGACCACAACAAGTGTGAACTGTACAATGCCCACAGTGAAAAATATACTCTGGAGAAGCTGAAGGAGGAAATAATTAAGCAGGGATCTACCTGCTGTGGGGATTTCATTTGATAAAACAGGCATATCCTTCATAGGTCTAGCAATTTCCCAGCTACCTGCCTCCATTAACATTAGGTAATTAAATTGATTAATGATATTCTTACTCAAAGATAACTTGCAACAGTCACAAAGAAGAAGACAAAGAAGCAGGCAGATGTTACCTTTGCATCCCTGGCTGTGCTGTTCCAACAGGTGATGAATATTTCCTCTCTGTGAGTAGCTGAAAATACATTATTCTCCAGAAAATTGTGTCTTTTTGCAGTTTGGGAGCTCAGGTAGAATAATTTCATCCAAAGCTTTCCCAGTTTGAAGGTTGATACTCCACTCTTCTCATCTCTCTCTTAGTTGGGGCTCAGGATCTCATGTGTCCTCTCTGAACAGGGTTTGGCCTGGCTGTGTCACCACACCAAGGTGAAAACCTCCACTCTTCTGCTTTGGAGGCAGCTGAGATGCTCACAGGCACAGAGAGCCAGTGGCATTGGACTTATCCCTTGCTCATCTTAAGGAACACATAGTAGATGCCAAACCATCACTTGGTGTTTTACCTGGACAGAGCCCAGAGAGGCTGGCAGTAAAGTTTGGGGAGTGCCCCTGTGTGGGGTCAAGCCCTCATGCTGGCTGACCACTGTGTAGCCTGGAGATAGTGCTGTGCTGTAGCATGGCTGTGCTTTGGTTCAATGCTTCGCTGAGTCTTCCCCACAGGTGCAAGACAGAAATATCTTTCTCAAACTGAAAATGTTGCAGGCATGGCATGGCAGGTATGGCCAGGTAGGGTATGGCAAGGCAGGGGTTAAGCACAGAGGGAAGAGGGTTAGCTGGAAGAAGTGGACACATGCTTAGAAAACCTAGAGCCCTGGTTTTGGCCGAGGTAGCAGAGACATGGGTAGCAGAGAAATGGGAGAATGTTTCATCTTTCCTGGGACTGGGGGTGAGTAGAGGAGCTCCCAGGTCTTGCCCACAGCATCCTCCCAGATTTCAAGGGGGGAACAGCTGCAGCCCGGGGACCCCTGTTTGACAGTGAGCAGCTGTGCTGGGGGGCTGTCAGAGGGGAGAGTGTGCCTAAGACCACTTGGATGCTACTGGTGGGAGGCTTAGGCTCTATGGTCAGCCTCTGGACTGGGCTGTACAGCTGCTTTTTGATCAACCCAGGGATAACCACTGTCTCAAGTGACCGTGATTTCTGTAGTTAAGTTCCCAGCTTTCTCTGGCTTTGGAGATCTGAATTAACTGTGTGGTACAATCAGATGCACTAAACCCTAGAAGTTTAAAGGAATATTAAAACATGGATTCTGTAATATTTTTAAAAAGTGTTGGCGTTTGAGCATGTTTTTCCAACTGCTCTGCAATGTGCAGCTTGTGAGCACTGCATGGGTGCTCAGCAGGGAGGGACACTGCCACCGGCACTGGGCTGGGGGCACTGGGAATGGTGTGGGATAAAAATGGGCTTGTGACGTGGGACTCAACCCCTTCCTCAAACTGAACCAAGCTGGCTGTTCCTTCATCATCTGAATCCATGTGACAAAGAAACCTCTCGAGTTTTTAGTTCCAGAATTAAACTCTCTGGAAACACATCCTCTCCTGCGACATCTGTAGGGACCAGATAGACCAGTTCTTAAGGCTATCCCTGTGCACCTGAGCCACTCTTACATGTTCTGCATCTATCAGTACTAGTTCAGACTTTATAAACTTATTTTTAGACTATATAAAGTTGTTTAATCATCTTTCACAGATCCTCTTGCAAATCGCCCACTGTCTTCCAAAGCTGGAACACACCAAAGAAAAAGAAATGTTGGAAGAAGAGCATTTATTAACCTCATGTTCATACATGGAAAACTGAGATTAAATATTCTCTCCAAGGTTACCCATGCAGGCTGAGGTATGAACTAAATCCAGAACTCCTACATTCCCACCACATCAGGTGACTCCATGCCAGTATGAACTTAACTTTCCAGGGAATATTTTCAGCTATATCAATATTTAGTCCAGTTGTTAACTTCCATAAGGTTTTGTCTTTTTATACTTAGAAGATCTATTCTTGTCTCCTTTCTATGAAATTCACAGATGAGTTGCTGCATGGGTTCTCTTCTAGCCTCTAGCAGATGAAAACTAAACACACTGTATATAAGACTGTCTGGAGATCTATATTTCAAAAGGATGTTTTATTTCAAAACAAGAAAAAAAACCCCCAACACTTTATGTTCCACTGTGCATGTAAGCCCAGCACTAGATTTTTTGGTTTTTTCTTTTAGTGAAGCTTTGTTCTTGCTACTTCTTCCCTCGAGTGTTAGCAGTGAACGTGATGGTATCAAACGCTCCCTGTCAGAGCCAGCTGCATTGGAGGGAGGGTCAGGGCCACCCCAGGTGCACAGGGACAGCTGTGGTTACTTGTGCTATCTTCACTGCTCTAGCAGATTTGGCATCAGCCACTTTAATGATTCCTTATATTTGTTGTAAGTATATGAAGGACACCTTGACATGAGCAAGAAGCTAGTTTTCAGCCCAACAAATAATCCTTCCTTACTTGCCCTAAAGAGACAGCAGGCATGCTAGGTGTTCCTTTGAACATGGTCCAGCAGGATGAGGCTGGCATCTTCCCTGTTCAAGTGTCCACTGATACACTAAAAGGGAAGGCTTTGGAATGTGAAATGCAGGTTAGGACCTGCTATCTCTGCTTTATTTCTCCTCTCTGCTGACAAGAATGGAGCATTCAGTGCACTACCCTGTGCACCACTCCGTGCAGTGAGGGGAGAAGAAAGCCAGTGAGGGCAAGAGGTGCTGAGCAGCAACCCCAGACCTGGCTAGGGGCAGCAGCTGGAGAAGTTAGTGTTCAGCTAATGGGAAGCTTGACTACCTGTAATTAACTGGGAAGCTCAACTACCTGTAATTAACCTTCCTCTACAGTGAATTAATTTCTCTGAAAGAAAAAAAAACCCTGTTAGATATGTTCATGCCTCATGGAACTATATTAATAATTCAGTCAGACTGAGGTAGTATTTGATGCACTGTTAAAATCTTAGGGGTTTTGTTTGTTTGTTGCTGTTGGTTTTCTGTTTGGGTTTTTTTTGAGGGTGTGTGTGACTGTTTTGGTTATTGTTTTATATAAGAGTCCAGTTCCTAAACATTTACCACACAAAACTGTTAAAGCCACAGCCTAGAAATCCAAACTGGCAGCTCCTCGTGGAGGCAAGGATCCTCAACCAGGCGGAATTAAGCTGTAAAGTAACTATGGGATTTGACATCTGGGATTTTTCAGTGTGACACAGATCACCTTTTTATTCCCTAGTTGTTGCTCCTCTCTGCCCAATCCTGCACTGAATCCAGTAGCCTGAAGAAAGGGAAAAACTGACATCTAGAGCAAGAAGTAGAATAGAAATAGGAGCATAGGAAAGCATGTTAGACTGTGAAAGGTGAGAAGCAGGAGGCAGCAGCTGCTGGCAAAGTCCTCCATGCTGTTGCCATCCTGCCACAGTTCAGATCACACCAAAATATCCCAGCAGTGCATGCGAGAGTCATCAACCAGTTGAACATTCCCTGATGAAGGCATTTAGTGTGTTTGTTGTGAGATTAGATACTAGACAATATTTGTAAAGATCTGTGTAGTAACTGTAGTGGAATCATGTATCATCAACAGCGATTTAGTAATCAATGCTCAGTGGTTCTTCTCTTCTGCTCTGCTGCAGGAGCTAGGCATCTGCTTCCACACAACCTGTAAAAGATAGTGGAGTCACTGCAAGTTATTGAATCCCAACATCTTATAGGATATAAATATCAGCTACATTTAGCCATTCATCAGGTTCTCTCTATCTCCATGAGTTTTGCAAGGTTTCTACCATGTGATGGAGAGTAATACTGCAAGTCTCTCAAGCCTTGGGTCCACAAACCAAAGCAGGAAAAGACTGTCTAGTTATCATCATGCTGAGAACAGGAGCAAAAATGGAGCAGTGAAAAGGAGGGGTCCAAACAACCCACAGCTCCTCCATCGAGTGAGTTTCCACACCAGACTTTACACAGACAGCACTAATCAACTTTCTACTCCAATTAGTTTATACATGGGTAGTTTATAAATTCTTCTTTTTCAGTTTAAAGCAAATAAAAAGGTCTTGAAAGCTTCTGTGGTACACCTGTATGCAACATGAGTTCTCTGGCAGTCCTTTCCTTTGGGGTAAATCTTGAAAGACAAAGATACTGAAGCATCTTGGAGGATTACTTTATGCCTCTGCTGCTTACTGCTGCTGCTATACTCCATGTCTTATGGGACTGGGTCAGCATGAGAAAATTCAGCCTGAAGTTTTGGCAGCTCATAAATTACTGAACTTGAGATGCTGTGCAGAGAGCCTAATGCAGTACTGGGAGGAGAATGAAGGTGGAATCACAGATTGGACTGGTGGAACAGTTACATCAATATAGGTCCTTGGCGACCACAATTCCCCATTCTTGATGCCTAATGTATCAGACACCTTCACAGCTGGAAAGCTCCACCAAAAAAAGAAACAAAAGACAAAATAGAAAAAGGGACGACATCAGAGAAAGAACTGCTTTTTAAGCTTGAAAAGTAATCTCACAGAGGAAGCACTGCTAGCCTTTTGCACAGTGGGAAAATTACTTGCACCATAGCTGCTTGTTCTTTAAGAACTGACTTAAAGGTTTGCAGACCTTTGTTAACAAAGATCTTTCATGTTTTGCCAAACAAATTTAATTGTTAATTTGAAGGGGAAAGAGATCTATTAGATATCAAAAATGTAACCTCAGTTGCTACCACAAAGGTTAAAAAAATCATTCTATGTAAGGTGGTCTCTCACTTCCTCAGGAAACTCAGTAACAGACCCGCTGAAGTGGCCTGTAGCCTTCCCAAGGCCACTAGTGTATCCGCCAGTTTTAATGTTTCATCTTGTGTATCTAAAGCAGTAGAAGCAAAAGTATTAAAGGCTTATTTGTGCAGTTTAGTAGCAAGTTTAACTTGAACCAAGGGAGTGTGACAATGGTATTTTCTGTGCTGTCTGGACATACTGACCTACTTAAGGGAAACTGCTTTCTACCTTAACTTGATCAAAGTGTTGTACTTACAGACATAACTCTCTGAGACACAGAAAAACATTCCTCTGCTGACCCTAACAGTCCCTACCTGTGCATAGACAGAGGCAGTCCCACCTGAAATATTTTATGCAGAAGTAAAATGCAAGCAATGCAAGAAATTTTGTCAACAAGTACAGCAGGTGGGGAGGGAGGCTTGAGTCTGAATTTTGTGTTCTTCTTTACACTGCTGTTTAAAAGGCAAGGGCAGTGAGTGTGCAGAATTTATTCACATCATTTGCCCAAGTGAAAAAAATCCTGATTTTGTAGGAAGCAATAGAAAATGTTTATCCCAGACTGTTTTCCTCCTCTGGTTATTCACATTAGTTCTAGAGGACTGCAACAGCTAAGTGGAGTAGACCAATAGTAAAGGGTGGTGGAGAAATAAGTCTGCCTAAACCACTGTTCCTTTGTGAAGTCATGCAGCAGAAGGTGGTTTTCCAAAAGGCATTCTCCAGCTGCCTGAGCCACACCTCTTCTACATCATCCAGCACCACAGTCAAACATTTTGCCAAGTGCTGCAATACCAAAGTCTTAATGTCATTACAGATTTGAAGTATAGAGGCCAAATGACAAAATGACAGTATTAATAAATTTCACCCTATGCACATCATCTTTATGCACACACACACACTCTTGGAAGTTATTCTGACCCCACATGTAAACCAGTATGTTTCTTAGCTGTTGTCATCAGGTGCAAATTTTCCATTACTCAGCCCGTGTAGCAGCTGTTGTGAACTTCTTGTGGCCACTACTTGGAAGCACTTGGGAACACAGTATGTTTAAGAGCAAGTGTTATCTTGCATTCTATGGCCTACGCCTAGAATTGAGGTTATACATAAACCTAAATAACTGTCAGGTTTGCCTGAAGTTAGTGTTTAAATAACCCCTGCAACTCCCTGCAAATGTCAGCTTCCTGTGTACTACCACAGAGTAACATCAAGTTTTGTTAATTAGGTTGACTTGCTTTTACTTTGTTGCAAACCTATAGAGTTTGATCAGCATTCTGATTATGCTTACAATTCATCTAGAATTAAACAAGAAGACCTAGAGAAAAGTATGCATCTGTTTCAGTAGCTGTGTTTACAGACACAGTGCAAGACTTACTCAGGCTAATTGAGTTAATAAACAGAATCTGGAGTGAATCCATTCACAACAGAGATCAGGCCCCCAGTCCTGGGGAGAATGCAAGCCACAGAAGTTAGAGAAAACTGCCAACAGAGATTGCTGCCCAACTGATCTCAGGTATAAACAAAAACAATTAAAATACTCCCCCCTCCCCAAACAAGGAAGGGCTGAAAATTCCCCTTTCCCCTTCAGGACTGTCAGTTTCAGAGATTGCCAAACAAGTCTAAGCAATTATTCATACATTTCAGACACGTACAAGTATGTTCAATACAGGAAGAATTCCCACTTTCACCTGTTCTCCAAATGGACTCCATCACCTCAGGGAATGTGAGGCACAAAATTCACCTCGTAATACAATGCTGCTGCCCCTGGTAACTATAAGGACTCATGGTAAGTAGGATATTTAGGCTGATAGATCTAACTGCTGGAAGAAACAATCTCCCAGCTAAGGATTGCAACACTTTCTTCTGGCTTTAGCTTCCAGGCAACAGATTTGCCAAAGTGCTCCCTGGCTGACTGCTAAAAACTCTCAGTCCTTGGTAATTACAGGCCACAAATACCATAATCTGCAAGAAGTGGCCCCCTCTTTCTCTGGCTTCCTATTATTCTAATTCCCTGAGTCTGAATGGCTTCCCCGATCTGCCCTGCAGCTATTTAATCTGATTGGCATCTGGTTGCCTCACTATTTCTGCACACTACTCTCCTTAATTTTCACAATCATCCAGGTTGGAAAAGACCTCCAAGCTCATTGAATCCAGCCTTTGATCACCACCTTGTCACCTAGACCATGGGACTAAATGCCATGTCCCATCATTTCTTGAACACCTTCAGGGATGGTGACTCTACCACCTCACTTGGGCAGTCCATTCCAACATTTTACCCTTTCTGTAAAGAAATTCCTCCTAACATCCAACCTGAACCTGCCCTGGTGCAGCTTGACGATACGTCATCTCGTCCTGTTGCTATTTGCCTGGGAGAAGAGGCCAACCCCCATCTCACTACAGTCTCCTTTGAGGTAGTTGCAAGAGTGATAAGGTGACCTCTGAGCCTACTTTTCTCTAGGCTGAACACCTCCAACTACCTCAGCCTCTCCTCACAGGAGGTACTCTCTAGACCCTTCACCAGTTCCACTGTCCTTCTCTGGACATGCTCCAGCACCTCAATTTATTTCTTCTTGGGAGGGACCCAAAACTAAACACAGTACTCGAGGTGTGACCTCACCAGTGCTGAGTACAGGGGGATGATACTGCCCTGATTCTGCTGGCCACACTATTGCTGACACAAGCCAGGATGTCATTGGCCTTCTTGGCCACCTGGGCACACCACTGGCCCATGTTCAGCTGCTGTCAACCAGCACCCCCAGGTTCTTTTCCTCCGGGCAGCTTTCCAGCCACTCTCCCTCCAGGCTGTAGCAATGCATGTTTTTACCCAAGTGCAGGATCTGGCACTTGGCCATACAGAACCTCATGTAACTGGCTTTGGACCACCGATTCAGCCAGTCCAGATCCCTCTGCAAAGACTTCCTACCCTCCAGCACATTGACACTTCTGCCCAGCAAGTAACAAAGGTGGCACAAGGGAAAGCTGGACTGACTGCCCACTGTGCTGAGCCATCCCATGCTGATTCCCAGGGAAGACACAATGCTCCCCTGAGAAGATGCATATATGCTGTCTTTATTATCTACACAGCAGTATGAACACAACAGTCTTGGTTAACTTCTATTCCAAGGTGACATAAAATGTAGAACAAAAAACAAGAAACAACATATCAGTGGACTTCACTTTTATTGAGGGGGGAAAAAAGGTTTACATGTAGTTGTAGGTTTTTCCATCCATACTTTCAAAACTCCAAAAAGGACTGGAAACAAAACTTGCTCAATCATTATTGCAATACCAAAAAGTTGGTTTGTTTTTTTAATGAACAGCAAATTATATAACTAATTGCTATGTTCAATAAATACTTTTTCTCCTATGCCAATTAAGGGGAAATATTCAACCAAGTACAATGAAAACCTCAGGACTTTTACAGTTTAACTTCAAATGTTATCCACTGTGTAGCAACCCAGAAACTTTTTTCTATAAAACACAGCCTTAATTTTGAGTGTACAAGGATCTAGTCTCCCAGTCAGTCAAATACCAAATGTTGCTCTAGCTCAAATAGTCTACTCTCAAAGCAACTACCTGACCAAAAATAAAAATAAAAAATAAAAAAAATCCTCTGGTTCATGACTATCTAGGTAAATTTGTCATTACAGAAAAGGCTCAAAGTCATTACTTGTTTATCAAAGGAAGAGGTAAACATTTTAACAGAAAGATTAAAGAGTTACTTGGAGATGCAGAGGTTTAAGTTAAAGTATCCAAGTGTGTATACTACATATGACATGCAAGCTCGAAAAATATCAATCCTCTCTTCTGATTAGTCAGGAGTCCGACTGTTTTAAAAACAAAACCGGAATGACTTCCAAAATGTATCAGCACTTTGGATCTTCTATTTCATTTAGCTCAAGGTGATTTACTACACAAAAACTACAACAATTACAATATTTAAGAGTATTACAATAAGGAGGGATGGAAAATAGGATACTTCAACCAAAAATATGTATATTCTAAATGAACCAAAGACTTGTAAAAGAACTGGAAGGAGGACAAGGAAGGGAAGATGGAAGGGAAAGCAGTAGGGAAGCTAAGATCTGAATTTAGTACTTAAAAATCAAGTCCTCAACTGTAACCTTTCTGATCTTCAGTAGCGCCCTGGAAAAAAACCAAAAGAGAACACAATTACTATAAACTGTACACACATCATCTCAGCTTTACAGTACTGTTTTGCTTTACATTCAGAATTTCCACTGGTAGGGTCATAAAACAACAAAACATGTATGTCAAGCCAGATTCCATTTCTTCACTCATATTTACTTACTTGGACTATAGGAACGGGATCTTGATCGTGATCGGTATCGACTATAATAAGGCGATGGTGATCGTCTCCTTTAAAGGAAATTAAAAGAGAAACCAACAACATGCATTATGAAAGAAGCCTTATTCACATCACTTCTACAGAACAGAACCATTTCCTTAGCACTGAAAGACTTGGCCTGCATGAATGATTTCTGCTTTATTTGGCTGTGGCTTACAGTTATTTAACAAATGCTTTTATATTTCTCTATTTGTTGCGTTTAAATCTAAGATATTCCCAGACAAAGAATTTCATAAACCCTCACTAGCCTTGCAAACACATGAAGTGCTTTTCCAGATGCCTACAATTCTTGCTGAACAACATTCTCTGAAACCAGATAACTTTCAAAACAGCGAGATGGTTATGAAATGTCAAGCATTAAAAATCCCATCTACAAATAATCCCTTTTTAAACAGCAGTGTGTATCAGCTGTCCCTGCTTCTATATACAGCATGGAAAAATCAGTTCCCTTTCTATCTGTCCCCTGGATTCATGGGGTATGTGATCTACCTCCTTCAGGTAGCAAAATTAACCCCTCGCCCACCTGAATAAGCAAATTACATGAACACTGAAGATTATGACTATTTTAATCTCACAAAACCTAATGGAATGAAGCCCTAACATGTTAACAGACGTGTATGCAGAATATTGCTACAAACTGAGGAACACTTTTTGTCGTTTAACTTTTCAGTTCTCCCAACAAATCCACTGTCCCTACAAAAATAAAATAAAGATTAGGTACCTGTATCTGTAGTCATATTCTTCGTATCTGTCATATCCTCTGTCATATCCCCGATCATAATACGAGTCCCGGCGACGACCTGCTCCACCACCACCACCTCCTCCACTGCTGTTAGGAAAAAAGCAAAAAACCTCTTTAGATATCTACTCTTCATCTTGGATTAAATTATTTCAAAGCAGTATTGTAGTATATCATACACTTAAGACTATGTCATGAAGTAATCTAACAATGAAACATTTAAATAGAAACACCTTCAAAAAAGCCCAGAGAATCATGAGGGATTTGAGTCCCACCATTCCCATCAAAATCTAAGGCAAATGGGCACCTTAGGATTTTAGTATGCTAAGGGTGTTTTCAACTGATCATGCTGGGTATTATTTTTTACCACTAACTCCTTCAGTACTTTTTATAAATAAAGATACAATAAACTACAGTAGGATTTAACTGTATACATGAACCACAGTAACACATTCTTTCTATTATTAACTTTGTGATAAAACATGATTGGCACAACTCAAATTTTTTAAAGAAGCATCTGTAACTCTATTTCTTCAACTAGACTTGAACGTTCGGTTTAAATCCATTTCAGTCCCATTACTGGAAGTGAGTGAACTTACTGTGTTGGCCTGCCCATGTAGATGCCTGGGGTGGGTGTATGTGCTCTCTTGGTGATAGAGTAATCCACCCGAATCCTCCTGCCGTCCAGCTCCATTCCATTTGCATGCTCCATCGCCTGCAGGAGAGACAAGGCACAGGGACATGAAACCCGCAACCTACTGGCAGCTATGGAAGGCTGTGTACAAACCACATTTTCCATCAGAAAAACAAGCCCTGAACTTGTTTTGTTTAGGCTGGTTACTAGTGCCCCACTGTGGTGAGTGGCTGATGCCTTGTCCTCCGGCCTGCCTGCCGGCAGTGCTCCTCACAGGACCGCACTGGGGTGCCGCACTAATGTGACACTCAATCCCTTCTGAAGAGAGCGCAGTGCTAACCACTAACCGAGCCACTTTCTCTAGACTTTGTCTTCTACCCATCAGAAAGGTAAACTGAGAGCCAAACCAGCTTTTTTTCCCTGAACACTGCATCTTTCCTAGCGCCGTCTCTGCCCCAGAGGGGCCGGGCGGATTCGAGAGCTGTACAAA
>NW_008686743.1:0-21374 GCF_000695815.1 Acanthisitta chloris | reverse complement strand
CATGGATACCTAATTACAACCTTCCTCCCCACTCCCTCTCACAATAGCAGCTCGCTAAAGCGATACACACAAGGGTCTGCGCTCGGGGACTCGGTGCCTCCAGACCTGCCTGCAGCCCCTGCACACACTCCCTGGGTGTTCCTGCCCCTGCTTCCCCACTCTTTGAGAATCAATACAATGGCCTTTCACAAACTCAGAATCATGAAAAAAGGTTCTTCAAAGGAGCACAGTGTACTTCTGAGAATTATATTTGCGCAACAGAAACTTTTAAAAAAAAAAAAAAAAATCAAACCCCAACAAACCCACAGCAGTTAAATTAACAGTTAATGCTGGACCTGAAAGGATTTTTTAAAAAATTGCTTTTCAAATTTTAATAGCTTTTATCAGCTGCTCCAACATCTTTGAAATACTACTATACACCACTTACTTCTCGACACCAAGCCCAGCACTTAGTCCAATATATGTGATTTTCAATTTTCACGTGTACAAAAGAGACACTGTTACAATCTCAAGGTAAAGAATAGAACCACTTTGCTATTATATATCTGCAAAAAAACAACACCCAACCTCAAAACATGAAGGTGCCTCTAAGTAGAGCATTTTAAAAAAAAAAATTAAACAAACAACTATTCAGAAATTTAGCTTGTATGTAAATTCAATAAGGCTCTTGTTAGAGCTGCAAAACAAGTCGCAGAGCAGGATACAAAACCCTGACACTCATGTGATTTAAGTGATGTCCCTAAACTGGAAGTGATTGAAGGCTCACTAACTTACTTAACTACATTTGGTTCGTATTTTAATGCTGCTGTTTGCATCTATACCACATCGCCACCTAGTGAGTGCCGCTCCCACACAAAACTAACTACTACATTTACCTAATCGCAAGGCTCGGCAAACATGTCAAGTCTTTCAACATGCACTGGGGTATGTTTTGTGACTAAAACATGCTCTTCGCTTTATTTTCCTAGCCTTGCCACCTTTTTCTTTTGAAGTCCTGTTCCATGAGGATGCTCCAAATTAGAGTAAATCTGTGCACACATCCTAGGGAAGTATGTGTGAACAAACCTAAAAATAAAAGCAGCAAATATCTGGCTGAAGAATGAGTTTTGTGACAAAAAGTATCTTTCTGGAAATATAGCAATGCACAAATTTTCCTGTAAGAATTTTTCTTCTCCATGCCATTTTTAAAGTCAAACCAGCAACTTGCAGAGAAATAAGATTAGCTTAGAAGAAGCCACCTCAAATCCAGAACAACTGGTATGTGTGTCTTAGTTTAACTAAAAAACACCTCTTCAAGAGGAAGAGTTCGTCAACAGAGGGAGCAGCACAGAGAAGAGCAATGTAACAGCAAGGAAGTTGAAGAATTAATTTTGAGAGTCGATGGTTTGTTTTAGAAATACCAGGAAATGTCACATTTCAGTGGACAAAGATTACTCCACAGTTACCAGCCTGCATGGAATTCCCAACACCCTGGCCATAATGTCTAATGTCCAACCCAATGTTAAAACTTCAATTTTCTCAGGTTTCAGCAGCTGTCAGCAATAACTGCCAACTAAACAAATCTAAAATAAACAAAATCTTTAACAGATATAACGAAGCATTTTCCAGTTCTAGCTGAATCCTCCAAACGCAGAAAAGCCAAAGCCTACAAGAAGCTATTATGAATCCAACAATAATTAACAGTATGGATCACTCACACTCAAGTCATTAGCAACTGGAAATTCTTTCCAAAGATGTCTCCAAATTCTCAATGTCACTCTTAATGTGCACATCAGGTGTTTGAAACAAAGTCCTTAAGTTTGCATTACTAGGTAAGGACTGCTGAGACATGCCCAAAACCCTGTTTGAAAACCTGATTTTGGGCAAGTGATTCAACAGTGTCTATTTCGTACAGAGGCTGTAAAAACACACTAGTGATTCTAATTTAATGGCATTTTTGTGCTTTATTCCAAGTTAAAACAGTTCACATTAAAATTCTGGATTTTGTCATGTCATATTCAAAACACATTTCAGTTTGCTTTTCTTGCTGTTTTTGGGTGTGCATGAACTGCTGTGTTAAGAACATTTCAGCATCAAAGGGAAAAACTTCCACATTCTCTCTAACAATGCAGAAGACATTCTGAAATACTGTTTAACACCACTAAATGAAACTTTTTAAAGAGAAAAATCAAATTATATGGGGGTTTAAGACACACAATACCCTCCTAGGAGTCTTTAGCTGTAAATGATCCATTTTTATTACAACCTGGAATCTCTTCCAAATATCTGACTGTTGTTAAGAGTCTTGCATGGCTTTTGCAGGAGGACAGTAAATAAGCAAACAGGATTCCTATTAACATGTACTATTACTTTGGTAGCAAATTCTATGGAAAAATTGATTTTGTAGGCCAGAATACACATCTGTATGTTTGCAGTAAAAAACCCAGAATGAGGATTGGGAATACAAAGGTAATTAAAACTGTAATCCAAGATTGAATTAAATTTTACAGTTTTAAGCCTTCAGCAGACTATACATAATAACAAAAAATAGTATCTGTAAGGTGTTAGTTCAACAAAATGAGAGTTCCCAAACTACAGCACCATGATCTCCAGTGGCTCAAAACAGTTGGAAAGAAGGCATAATTTTTGTTTTATATTTGAGTATGTGATGTTTTCTACATGTATGAGCATTTACATGGAGTAAAAGAAGTGTGAAAATACTTTTAATTAAAATGCACAAACTTACACAGGTGACTTACACTAGTTAAGCAATCAACAAGCTGAACAAAATGAATCCTCTAAGTCTGGATAACGCCACAAAGAGCAGCTTGGGACAATGAAACAATGTGGGAAATCCCTGCAACCTGCACGGTGGTCACTGGGGGAAGGGTGTGGGGAGGAATAGGGGAGAACAGGAGAGAACTTGACTTGGCAGAGCTGATCTCACAGTCACTTTACATTACTTGGGGAGTTCAAAATAGCACTTTATTGTACAGAAGATCATAGAATCTTCATTTCAACTGTGTTTAACTGCCTTGACTTAGTTCAATAATGTGACATCACTACAAAGTTAGCAACATACTCACCGAATACACCTGAATACTCAAACATGGGCAATTTATGTCGTGACTTATTTTGAAAACATTTTCATGATTCAAAAGTAACTATACAGACACTGGATTTTTTTTTTGTCATTGTAGGTTGCTGTGGTTTTGTTTTTTCCCAGAAGTCCACACTGTACTGTATTTAATGCCACCAATAAAAACATCACCTCCACCATATCATATGTACAACAAGGGATTAAAGACACAACAGGTTAGATCTTCTCTCCCCAGTATACCAATTTCTAGTTCAGGTCTGGATTTAGTGAGGACAAGAAAGAAAATTCTGAAAAAGAATTTGACAGGATGAAAATAGAAATTGAAAAACTCAGCTTTTTACACTCGCTGCACTCTGCCAAGTTGAATTCGTGTCCATTTCACCTTTGAAAAACAGTCCATTTACATTCTATAGTTTGAGTCTTAAAAATTTATTATTGTCAACAATAATTTTAATATATAAATTTATAAGCTTAAGCATGAATAGAGTCAACATATTCTCTTTTTTTAAGCATACTTTAGTTTCAGAGTCAAGAAACAAAGGACTTTAGAGAATGAGGAACAGGATATGTATGTTTCTGCAAGTATTCGCAATTTCATGGTATTTCAGAGTCTCCAGAAGTCTGTGATCTCCAATTCCACACATCTGAGACCTTCTTGTCTTCTTTTCTGGTATACCTAGGGTTCTATTTCTTGATACCACAAACCATACACGAAGAGCATTTCTTCAACAAGCTGTGGGAGTTTTGTTCAGTAATGATGGTTCTAAGCTGGTGTGCTTGCACCACAGATTAAATGCTTTGCAAATCAGAGATAAACCCTGTTATTATTCTGGTCTTTGGCAACTGAATTATGTTAATAGTTCAGTTTGTTTGTATAAAGTTTGTCTTGATTGCTAATGAACAGTACTGCAGAAAACGGTTCTGAAAGATGGTCAAAACTGCGAAGAACATAACTAGCATTAGCAAACAGAAAATTCTGTACTGCCAACAGCTGCTGTAGCTAACACTCACTGGATGAGTTCCTCCTCCAGACTGTACGCTCACAGTAGCCTCAGCTCACACAACTAACACTTCATACTCAGAGTTACTGAAAAGCTCGTTAGCAGCATATGAAATCCTGGGGAACTGCATTAACAATCATGTCCCTACAACAGCAGCACTTTTACTCACGACCACCTCAACTTATTATTAACCCTGACATAATCAACTCATCCCTCAACTTTATTTTTTTTCTCATCCTAGTACATAGAAGTTTGTGATCCTCTAAACACAGGAAGAAAATCCTAATGTGTTGGGCAGGTGAATATCCTCTATAATTTAGTGGAAAACGTTGCAACACAACATTATAATGCTGGCTCCAGGCCAGGGTTGCCAATTCTGAGAACCATGTAATAAAGATGTTTACAGACCTTATCCTTTGCATAATGTTGCACATATAGTTCTGAAGGCTTGGTAGAAGGGTGGCCAAGACACTGCAACACCCAAGGCAGAAAGGAAATACCAAAGATTACTTTGAAAAGCTTTTTCAGAACACTAAAACATAACTTCACAAAAAATGAAACACCTGTAAGAGAGAACAACCTTTCTGCTAAAAAGAAAGTAGACAATCTTTTCAACTAAGCTTTGAACAAGCTCATAGACAGGAACACTGGCCCAGCAAAACCTCAGGTTTTCTAGACAACCACCCATCCATCAGTCCCCAACATCTGCTGTCTGCTATCACGCTCTGAATTAGAGACAGTGCCCACAAGCATCTTCAATACACAACAGTCCAGTCAAATGCTATCTTGCAAACACTGGAACATTGCAATAAAAACATCTGATGGAAAAGGAACCTTCTGTCTGATCATAAAGTTACAGCTCAATTTCAGCAGAATTTCAAACAGACTAGAAGAGATTCCACAAGAAATCTTCTGAACTGGACACAAGCATTGAAAACTTCCTTCCCAGTCCTGTTCAAATGGAATGCCTGAAGCTACTGTGATGCTCTGGCAGCTGCTCTGTCTAGTACCTATCAAAAGCTAAGCCTCTGGCTCCTCTTTATAACCAAGAAGGTCACAACCATCTAACAAGGCTGCTACAGTGTCAATCTGAAGTTCTGAAATTCTGAAACAGTTTAAGTAAAAATAAACTTTAAAATTGCCCCTTTGGTGTTTTTAGGACACTGTGAAGTATCACCTTTAAGAAATGCTGGTTTATATTGTCTTTGGATTTATACAACATGGAGCTAGTTGACAACTCAAAATGTCTTTACACCATATGGAACTCAAAACACTTCACCACTTGGTTTCAGAATCTTGACACACAGTAACATTGTAACCAGTTCAATAATTGATCCAGTTTGTGACAGTGGGAACCAGGGATGACAAATACCCTGAGGTATTTCAGCTGCAAGAGAATCCACACAATACGGACACTGTATCTTAAGCCAATTTATGAAAGTTCAAACGTAACTACTCAATTAATTTGGTGTCAAATTTTAACATTACCAGTGTTTGAGAGCATGTCTGCTGAGAGGCTTCCCTGTGTTACCTCTCCTGGAAGGACAATAGTGGAGATTATGGAAAAATCCTCATTTTTTTGTAGAGTTCTATACTTATTTAATCCATCTGCCTTTTAAAAGACTGGATTTTAGTTCAGTATCTCACCTCTTTATTTGGATGTTTAATGTTTTGGATTCTGTTTTGGGTTGTTACCAGTTTTGGTTGTTTGGGGTTTTTTTAAATTTAAGAGGAAATTTATTTACCCAGAACAAAAGTAATTCAAGTGTTATTGCTTTCATGCATACTCAACTTCCCAGACCTGATCTACCTTCCATGCAGAGAAGTGCTTCAGGTCCTTCAGGGTTCTCCTACAGGTCCTGTCAGAGTGAGTTTCACACTTATAGCTATATCGCCTTTTACTACACCTGCTGCCAGTTACTGCCATCTTCAAATGTGTCCTCAAGGCCCATGAACTAAGCCAAAGTTTTTCTCTTGTCCTTTTTTTCCCCCGAAGTATTTCTGCTATATATGCTTAGGTGTTGGAAAGTTATGCATCCTTTCCCCCTCCTTCATGCACTAGCCCACTGGGGAGAAATAAATGGGTTTAATTACATTCCAAATTATTTCAGTTCCTGCTTAAGATTCTAATATTTATTTCTGAATAAATAACATCCCCTTTTTTCTCCTTTGCATTCCAGTTTCATAGCATCTGCCAAAACAGCTTTATACTAAACAAATTACTTCATGCTATTTACACGGAACATTTTCAGAAACACATCATGTCATGCATGACCATTGCCCTTGGCAAAGTTGCTGAAGCTGTAAAACAGACAAGACTGGCACATGAATGTGACAATAAATATTGTGCAAGTATTTTGGGTGTGAGAGTAGGCTGCTGAAGACAGATGGATACAGAGCTATCCACCCCATTGCTCTCTCTCCACCTGCCCAAGGGATAGTGGGAAAATACAGAAGGGACACTACAGGAAGTTGTGTCCTTTACCTCACTGCTGTAACCTGCAGCAACCACATATCTACATCTACAAACCCCTCTTCCCACAAACTGATACACAGTTGGATCATACCCGAAGTCAAAGACCAGAACTGAATATAGTTCCAATCAAGTAAACCAGAAAACAATTTTTTTCATTAAAATATCATCAGCTAGCACCAGAGTTCTCATTATTTAGCTCCTGATAATAGGTTCCACAGCTGCTATCCTCCCTCTCTTCAATACTAAATTATTTATATTAAATACAACTCCTCTCCTTACAAACTTATCTAATGTAAACAATCAAACAGCAAATCTGAAACTTCTGCCCAAGCCTATTAATCCATAAACAAGATGAAGTTTGTGACTCAGTTTGCACAAAAGAGAAAATCCCATAATAAAGGCTTAAAGACTTTTTTAGAGGATGAGTGTTTACTTTTAATAGCAATTTCACCTACAAATTTCAGTAAAGTTCACAGTATCACTACCAGGATATAAGAAGTCCTGTTTATATATCCGAGTATGTTCTTACAGATCAATTATACTAACAACTCAAAGACCAAGGCACAAATCAAGACAAATCCTGTTATTTTTCCAGTGCATGATGACAAGCTTTTAGAGCAGAAAATGCAAAATAAAGAGAATCTTCAGAATTTTGAAAGACGACTACTTTGAAAAGTTAACTTCCAAAGTATTTCAAAAATACTACAAACACAGAAGCCTCATAAAGATATGCTTTCATTTTGAAGCAACAGACTAAAATCAAAGTCTAGTGCTCACTGGTGATTCAATACAGACACCTCATGCTCAAAATTTGCCCAAGTATCTGAACACTAAACTGAAATGCTCCATCTGTTTAAAAATGCCATGTTGCTTGAACTAAGTCTCTTAAATTAATCTCACTGTGAGAACCTGCTAGTGAATACACTATGAAAGACATGTTTTTTAACAGAGAATTCAGGAAGACAAAGCACAAAGAGCACTAGTAAAGCATGAATTTACCTCTTTAGAATCGTCAATTCTCTCGAAATAAACAAAAGCAAATCCTCTTGATCGCCCAGTCCGTTGGTCATAAACCACATTGACACCAGTCAAAGGTCCATAGCGGGAGAAGACTTCACGCAGATCTCTCTCAGTGGTATACAAACTGAGACCAAACACTCCAAGACAGGTGTTAGGATCTGGATTAGCCTGAGAATACAAATGTTCAACTCCAATTAAGTTTATAACAAAAAGTTACACATTATTATAATAAAATTTATGTGACAAAAAAATTACTATGAAGAAAACTGAACACAGGTCATTAGAAAGCTTAACATTTCAACAGTTACCATTCTACTTGTCAAATATTTCCAAAAAGCAACTGCTTTCAGTTGCTTTCCTTATAGAAAAAAGACCAAGACAAACTGTTCACATTGGCAAAAAACTCTGTTGATAAAAATTAAGCATTCTGACTACAGAAAAGCTATAGAATAACAGGAACCCATTCTATTAGTATTTCATATTCAAATCACCAACAAGCTGCAGACACAAGTCTGTACCAAGAACAGGTCTGCCAGCCCCAGCTCCCACCTTCAGCCTTTCTATGGACACCACTGGCACTAAAGAGTGCAAAGTGCCTCCAGCTGCACACACTAAATGCACTTGAGCTCTTAAGCACAGAGGACTGAACAGTAATTTAGCTTCTCCCAAAACCTCCTCCCCCTCAACATTTCCTACCCAACCATACTGAAAGTCAATATTTACATTTGAAAGTTTATCTTTCCAGTTGTAAACTGGAGGGATGAAAGTCACCTGCTTCTTTCATCTACAGAGTAGTAAGTGTTGAAGGCCAGTTCTGTGAAGCTCTAATCCAAAAGCACACACACTTCCCTAGAGCAAGGCTCTTGATTCTTTAATGTGACAGGGGATACTTAGTATTTATTTCACTGCAACTAAACAAAGTCCAATATGTAACTGTATAAGGTACAATTTCTCTTTTAGGTTCAAAGTTTCCCTTCACGCTAGAGTTCATATCTAATGGCAAATCCACTGCAAGAATTATTTTGATCAAAATTAACACTTTTTTTTCAGTTAAGCATCTGGCACCTGTTTGTTATACTAGATCCAGCAATTTAAAACAGCAGCAACAACCACTGGGATTTAAACTTTCTGCCAAAATAGTAAGTGGAAGTTGACACAGCTGAAATCTGTATTTCAGTTTCAGATTTTCAAAGCCATCGATGCACAGTAATTTATGCCTCAGAGCTTGCCTTTGGGAATCTTGTTGTTAAAGTAAGATGTCCAAACCTCCATATATTTGAAGTTCCCTTCTTTCCATTTGTCAGACTTCTAAGATATGAATCTTCTATAATTCCTTACTACAGTTGAAGAGCACAACAAAAACCAGCAGCTTATTATCTGAAAGTTTTAATTACACAGGTTTACATATTTTTTTTAACTCTGTATTTCAATCTGATAACTCAGTGTCATTAGCAGCTATATTAATTTTACTACTGAATTCTTGTGAGTCTAATGAAATCTGCCTTTTAGATGATGGCTTGGACAAGTCCCTCCACACATTGCATAGCTTTTCCCCTTTAACAACCCTTTACACTTAAACACTACAACCTTTTCCAAGGCAAGAGAATAAGTGAGATCAGCCTGACACCCTAAGTGACAAGTGACAGCTACACCAGCACTCAAAGGACTGAGCTGACTGTGGAGGACTACAGAGCTGCTTTTACATCAGGTTTTCGTACAGCCTCCCATTTACACAGTCTGCAAGCTCTCTCTACGAGATCAGAAGTGGCAAAATTGCTACCAGTTTCCCTGGTGTCTTTAGGACCTTGTGATTTAGGGGATTGCAAATCTGGCTGATTTGTTTCATTTTGACACTACTGTAACTACTCCCTAGAATTAATGTGAAATGCACCATGAAAACCATTATCGTGTTTCACAGTCACTTCCAGGGCAGGAAGACTTCTTCACAGAGCAAAACATCTTACTATTTCCTGAAGTAGCGAAGTGGATTCCTTTACTTTTCACCAGAAAAACTGCTAACCCATTCAAAACTCACTTACTTCTGCCAGTTTCTCAAGCCACTGGATTAGTATTTACTACATCACAGTTACACACTGGCAATAACCCTCAACAAGAGTAACACTGCTTCACAACAGTTTACGCCACTGTATGTTTGCACTGCCAGCCTCTTGCCCTTTCCCACATATTCTTGCCTTCTCCCTCACACTGGCATTTATCTGCTCTTGGTGATCTGCTTCACCGAGGTAAGCCTGCAAAAAAACTATCCTCTTTTTGACAGGATTAGTAAAAACCTTGGGAAAGTAAACCAGATTAGAACCATGATGATCAGAAAAGTACCACTACCCTCAACACAGAAAAGGCAGAGCTGTGTATAACAGCACTCATTTAGATCAGCATGAAGTGATGTGAGACCAGAAGCAAAGGCACTGGAACGGATTAGACAAGAAACTAGTGGAGCAGAGGGCTATGAAGATTAATCGACTGAAATGAATCTTATCAATGCATACAAGTATCTTAAGGGCAGGTATTAAAAGATGGGACCAGACTCTTCAGTGGTATCCAGCAAGAGGACAAGGGGCAATAGGCACAAACTAAAACACGGTAAGTACCATCTGAATATGAGCAAAACCCTTTTTCAGGATGACCAATCACTGGAACATGCTGACCAGAGAGGCTGCAGTCTCCTACTCTGGAGATACTCAAAACCCATCTAAACAAGATCCTGAGCAACCTGCCCTAGGTGAACCTGCATTAGCAGAAGGGTTTGGACTAGGAGATTTTCAGAGCATCCCTCCAATTCCAACCATTCTGTGATTATAAAGGACATGGAGAAATGTCTCAGAATAACCTAAGATTAGTATCTTAGATTTTGGCTCATGTACTTATACTTTCTCCTGCCTACACACAGACACTCCTCATTTACATTTTGAGATGTTTACTGATCCTTTTCATACCTGTAGACTTTTTGTAGTCTCTTAGGATTTACATACTACCTACTAACACATAAGTTTACTGCAAGTTAAACCAAATTAAATAATCAGAGCAACTGGCAACATTGTATGCTCTATGTTATAAGCAAATAAACATTCGAGAATTTCCTTCTTTGAATCCTCTAGTCAATCTTATCAATACTGTCAGGTTGCACAGAGAAGGGCCCATTTTGTGAAGGGTACATACACTTGGAACTGTAACAAAATAAAAAATAAATCAGAAGGGTTCAACTTCTAGAGGTGACAGAAGTAGATATCACCATATCTGCACATACTGACTTGCAATGGTTTGTTTTTCAATTAATTCCTAAATTTTCCTGCCAGCTGCTGGTCCAAGAAATAAGTGCCCAGCTGGAAGGACAGGGATTGCTCCACACATACCCGCTATTGCCACCCAATTCCTGTATCCTCCAGTGACAAGCCAGCAGGTCAAATTCAGCCTGAAGGTAACCTGGACTACACCAATCTAAGCACCAATTGTTTTGTTGATACTCAGCCTTGATGAACATGACATACTCTGCTGCCAGTGTGCCTTCTCCTGTTGGACATTGGAGAATGACTGCGGCTCCTTCGGCGACGGTATTCTGGAGTGTAGGATCTGCTTCGAGAACGTCTCCTATGGGAATGAGAATGGGATCTGGAACGAGTGTAACGTCTGTGCGAATGTCTTCTGGACCTGGATCTTCAACAAAGAGACAGCCTTTGGTCAGGTTGTATGCACATAATCTATTGAACTGTAAGCCCTGTATTTCCCAAGGAAAAATCTCTTCTTTAGAGGATCTCTACAATTAAAATCATTAAGCTTCTTCTCCCTTGCACAACTAAAGATTGCAAAGATCTCTAACAACCTGCTCAGGAGCATAATTTTTAACTCTGAGAGCACTCTTGGCATATACTGAGGATTATATTCACAACAGTTATCGGGAAGCTCAAAGTTTAAACTTGCATCAGCGTCGCTGCTTACGTGACTAACACTTGCACAATGATACAGAAACCAGATATGCCACATTGTAAAATACTGTTTTGACTGAAAAATGGAAAGCTCTGGCAACACTACAGTGCTGCAGTATCTACAAATGAAGTTCGCCTAGGCATGAAAATTACTCTGGACAAAAAAAAATCCCAACCAAGCACCTGCTTAACTCCTCACGAATTTCTTTGCACACATCTAGCCAATGATAAGCTCCATTTTAAACAGGTAGTTAGTTATCTGGCTAAACACTGCAAGAAGAAAAACTATACCACCAGCCTGAACTTCGGGAATTCAGAGAACAGCAACTCTGTTTCAGCTGCCCTGGTATAAAGTGTATAAATAGAGAAGATGAGACTGATCTCTCCCAAGAACTGGGAAGGAGGAACAACATAACACTATGCAATTCCTCATCCCCCTCCAGAGCCACAAATGCTTTCTGGTTTTTCTCCTTGTTGATGGAAGAAGAATTTGATAGCTCTCTCCACTTTCATCAGTACGATGGTACAAGGGAATAGAGAAGACAGGTAGTACAAGCCAGGTAATATTTAGGATGTATTTAGAGGAAAAAAATTTACAGACATTCTTCTTCTGTTCTGAGCAAGCTCTATTAGAACTTAGAGCTATGAAACTTTACCTCTGTGCACACACTCTTGGGGCAGAAAAGGACAGAGAAGGTACAAGAACAGTATCGAAAAACAAATTTCCATCTTAAGGCTCTCACAAAACAAAAAGCTATCCACATCCACACCCAATTTAACTCGTAGGTTTTGGATTATGTTTTTAAACCCTCCAACAAAGGAATGTCAAGAACATCTCCAAGGAGTGTTTTCCAACATTCCCAACAGTCAGAGACCTTACTCTTTTTATCTAACCCTGACTACCTTTGCTGCAGTTCTCACTTGACTTTTTTCCCCTAAAGATGAGGCTCATACAAGAATTCCCCCAAAGATTTCTGACTGAAGGAGGCAGCAGCTTTACAGAATTGAGATGCAATCCCTTCTCTCTCTTCTGCAAGAGACAAACCTACAAATTTTAGTTGTGATTTCTACTTCACTAGTTCTATTTGCAGTACTTTCTCTATTCACACCCATGAATCTCTGCCCAACTCTGTCCACCTTTATAAACACCAACATGCAAATCAACTATATTTTATAATAAATATATATTCTATGTAATAAATACATAACTATATATTAGATAAATATCAATAAATTAATTATAAACCTCATTAAATCATGCCAGGAGGTTTACAGTTTTTACAACAGGGGAAAAAAATCTCATCAATCTACCAGAACAGCCGTAGCAAGACCGAGTTGACATGAATAACCTTCTGGACGTACCTTGATTTTGATCTTGACCTAGAGTGCGATTCAGAATGTTTGGAAGCCCTCGATGGACTGCGAGATCCTGACCTGCTCTCCGATTTTACACGAGCAGGACTCCCAGCTGGGGATTTTGACTGGGAGCGAGACTCCTAACAAAAAAGACAGTATTAAAAATGGTATTGGTTGTATAAATGCCTAACTCCTAACATTTAAAGTACAGTAATTCTATTATATTGATTGCTCCTGAAAAACAAATGGTTAGGCAATACCCTCCAAAACAAATTTCATTTGGCTAACCCACTGTTAATATTGAATGCTCTCCTCAAATAGGTCCCTGCTTGAACCAGATCACCAATTCTCTATTAACTAAGTAATCATGCAAATTCATCTACAACTTGATCATACAGACACTGGAACATAAACCATACATTTACTTAACCTAGGACCCATTCATTCTTCCAGATTCTTTTAATTCTACTTCACTCTTGCTTTCTACTTTTCTTCATTCTTCATTGAGTTTTTCATTTTTCATACTTCGCGTATTCTTCCCCAATTCAAACAATTCATTATAGCCTTAAAAAAATATTCAAGTGCTTCTATCTGACCAATCTTCTGTTCAATTTTTTCCCCCATTCAATTTTAATTTTCTGATCTTTAATACTTTTCATTAGCCTTCTTTTATCTTGATTTATCTTCCACATTCTTGGAAAAAACTCTTCAATTTCTTCACGAACATTAACCTTAATGGAAAAAGAACATTTAGTATATTTAAGCACGTGGGGATTATAAAACTCTGCTGGAGTTCAGATGTTATCTACCAAATTGAAAAGCCAGCAGGTAAAGTGCAAGAAACTATTTTATAAAACAACTTTTTAAAAAAATATCTTTAAAACTGTATAAGTGTCTATGTTCTAACAATGAGCTTACTGAGTTCTCAGTGGTTTACTGTATTTTCACAGCTACCCTCCTCCCCTTTCAGATTTGCTTGGTAAGATACACAGATACACTAAAAACTAATTAGCACAAATATACTGAAGTACTGGCATCAGTGATTTCCCTCCCCCCTAAAATAACAACTATGTACTTCTCAGTATTGAATATCCCAAGTTTTACCCCTACAGATTCCTAAGACACTCTTAGTTCAACAGAATGGCCAAAGGTTTCCAATCAAAACCTATCTATGCACATACTTACTCGCATAATACATGCACATAGATATATACAACATAAATTCTTTTTCTTCCTACTTTTTCTTCCTCATTGTTATCCTGTTTTCCTTATATAATCCATATAAACTAAGATATATATAATAGTACATTTAAAGCAATCCAATATAAGCAAAGACAGAAGGGTTTTTTCCTTGCATGGTAAGGCACACAAGAGGAAAAACTAGGAAAACAAGCAAACAAAGAGCAGTTTAGGATTTCCTCACATTTTATACTATACAGCATTTCTAGGGAGCTTAACTGTAAAAAAAACCCCAATGGAATATATGCTATATACATCTAACTTCACAAAAAATGTGCAAAGTGCTTAAGGGAAAAATGCATAGCAGGTCCCCCTCCAGCAGGTGTTACATTTAGGGTTTATTTGCATCATTTCTCCTCCTGCCTGTCCTCACAATCTTTTTCTCAATTTATTTCCTACTCTACCTATGTCCAGATTTGCTTTTTTTCCTATTTGCAGTTAAAATTGTTCAGTGCTTTGGGCTGAAGCTCTTTTCAAAGGATGCTGTCCTCACATTTCAAGACAATAAACCCAACAGAAATGGAACCCGAGAGACTCCTTACTACAAGTATTACAGCTACACTACCTTTCCCCTTCACCTCAATAAAAAGGATGAGGGACACATGGGGAACGTCACCTATTGGGATGACAGGCTGCCAAACTTTAACACTGAAGGCCAAATTCAATGCTTGGCTGTGACAGGTGGACCATATAACCAGGTCTTCATAACAGGTTACACTTACTAAGCTGCCTATCTGCTGAGCTAACTGCATGACTTTCACTGAAATGTATGTGCATTTAAATATTACCACATTTTACTCAGTGTTTCTACATTTGAAATCCACTGGTCATGATAAAAAATAACTTTTAGAACCACTAACATGCCTTTACATCACCCTGCCTCTATTTTTGTACTCTTCAATGTTTGATGGACTCCTAAATTCTTCCCCTTTACACCTCATTCCCTGCAACAATTGCCAATTTTTTCTGGGATTTATTTCTACTTCTCTCCCTAGTAAAAATGATCAGCAGTACAGGAAAACAAAGTGACATCAGATTAGAAAACATCCTTCAATAAAAAGACAAAATTCACACTCTTCAGACACCCCTTAGGATACTGCACTGTCTATAGTTTTTACATTTGAAATATCAATTCCTGAACAAGAACTCTGGAAACTTGAACAATAGCAACCCACCCACCCACATATCCCCACACAGATCCCACACAATCTAGAGGTGTTGGGAGGTGCCAAAAATACCACGGACCCAATGGCTCTCACACAAGGTAAAAAGTCAGCTTAGTGCCCTTAACTGTTCAATTGAAGCAACTTACAATACCACCCACAGTTTCGAATAAGTTGTGCCAACACATCTGTATTAAGTTGCCAAAAACAAATATTACCTAATTTCATGCAGGTCAAGTCCTTCTGGAACTAAGACCCTTAGGGGCCACACTCACAAACATACATCTTTAAAACGAGTGACAGAGGCGACATAAATGCTTACAGATTTCAAACTTCCTCAAACAAAGTAACTGTAGACGTAAACTGCAGCTAAAGAGAGATTACCTGTTAGCAGTTGCACACTGTGTCTGTCACTGGCAGGCAATTACATCTCATCTTCTGATGCAACACCTAGTTATAACTCCTACAATGCTTCAAAAGGAGAGACTAAGGGAATCACAATAATATGCAGGAGTATAAGGATTTAAGGATGATGCTGCAAAAGTACCTAATAAGATCTGTATCATCAAGACTATGGGCAGGGATTAAGAGATTCAGAGCTTCAAGGAGTCACAAAGGGAGATTTTAAAGAATTTTCCTCCTCTACATCCTACTATAATGGAACAATTAGCAAGCTGTATCTTCGCCTACACCACAGACCAACACAACTGTTCTGCATAAACTATTTATATCCATTCTGCAATAAAAGTGACAAAAATATTTGACATTCTTCATATATTAACACAAAACCCCACACATCTCTATTATCCAAAGCACTAAAAATCTCTCAATGTTCCACTAGTCTTGAAGCAACCTATACATTCTGATCTTAGCTCTATCACTACCACAGAAATTAAATACTGCTTAAGAGAAGGAAGATTAAAATTGCACTCTGGATCCTCAACACCTTCTTGTCTTTCTGCTCTAAAGATTCTCAGTCATTTAAGGGCCAAAGATTAGGCTCAGCTTAAACTCAGCTTCTCATTCCACAAATACCCTACACAACAATAGGTATCTTAATGCCTTTGGCTTTATTATGCAGCTGTCCAGTCACTACTTTCACCCTTACAAACTCATAGGCAGATACTCATGGTCACCATGTCAAACTACCTAGATTTGCTGTCACTGCAGACTAGGAAAAGAAACTCAGATAACTCTGTAATGTTCTTCAGATCAGATTTTCCTTTCAAAACAAATGCTACATCTGTCAGTAACACTTTTCCCAGAACAGCAAACACACAACAAAAAACCTCAAAACAAGAAATACACCAAACCCCACCCCACCCCCCAGTAATAATTACCCAAAAGAAATCTCAATGGTAACAGCTTCTTCAGAACAAGATGTGGTGGCTTCCTCAAGTACACACCAGGAAATGGGATTAATGATTCACAGAGAACTGGAACTTGGAGCCAAAGAAATTACTTACACAAAATCTAAGGTCTGCAGCTTCAGTTACAGATTCTCTGGAAAGATGCACAGCTAAAAGCAATTAAATAAATCGCTGGAAAGTATTTCTCATCCTTGCTACCTTCTCTCTTCCCAGAAAGAATAACAACATGAAAGGGTATGGAAAGGATCTCTCCACACCAGAGTCATGATCACATTCACTGAACAGCTATCAATGACTTTAGTTGATCCAGCTGAGCAAGACATCAGTCATGCCCATGTATTTCACTCATATTAGTACAACTGATTAAAGTTCGGTCTACCACTTACTTCCTTGCATCCTTCAAAATGAATCCTACTTTCCAATATAATTACTAGTTTAAAAGCATTTAAAAGAGTTTTTTGCAGAGTAGAATTGCACAAGCCCTTAAGAAACATTCTTTCAGTTTTTCACCCATCATGACAAGGTACGGTAAACATGAGGGGGGAAAACCCAACAAAACCAACAACAAAATCCTACCAAAAGAACCCAACAAAGCCTGTTCTTTTACACTGCTTTTCTGTCCTGAATTTGTCATGCCTTACCTCACTCACTCATTACCAATTCAGAGTATGACAAAGGTTACCAAATTTGAAGCAAGATGCTAAATAAAAAGGATGAAATAAAATTTAAATTAAGCTTCCTATAGCAAAGTTTGGAAAATGAAATAGAAAAAAAATCCTTAAATCACACAGAAATTTGAGGTGAAATTCATTTGACCCTCTTAAGAGGAAATGGGGTAAAAAAAGGACAGGACAAGTGGTCTAGGAATACCAGTAAGCCAGCAAAGTAATAGTCCACACTTTTCAAAAATCCTGCTAAAACCCCCTACTCAAATGAAAACAAAAAGTCAAACTCTCTAAGGGGACAGAAAAATGTAAGCCATCAGAAAAGAAACAGGAATTTAGCTGCAGCCTACATTCACTGGATAAAACTGTCTAGTTAGTGACATCTCACTTAGGAGAAAGGACAAGATTACATTTTAACCACTGTTTTGACAGGAATCCACCAACTTTCTCTGAAACTCACAAGAGAAGTTAAATGATTTTTGCTTTATACTAGGTTCTGTCACTCTATACTGATCCCTTAATTAGCTGTTCTTCTATAAACATTACAACAGTATTCATAATAAGCTTCTCTACAAAAAGTAACTCATAAGTTGTGCTACCTTGAAGACATGTATATTGTAACAGTTACCAACATAAGCAAACTTTCTCCATTTCTCCATGACCCGGCATATTAAAAGGGAGGGGAAAAAAGGCTTCAGCAATACACTTTTTGAAATTACAAGTTAATCTTCTCATTGAGGCTTGAAATTACACCTCTTCAGGGAGGGTTCTGTAGTCACTCCTTTACCGCACATGGAAGACAGCGGACAGAATTTGCTTTCAAAAAGAGCAATCTTCCCAGCTGACATGGTCCAGAACAATCTAGAATTTATCAAGCTTGATTGAAGCAACAAAAAAAAAAAAAAGAAAACAAGTGAAGAAAAAAAGGAGGAAAAAAAGGGGGGGGAAGAAAAACAAGAACCTGACTTGCAGAAAAACTCTCCTTTCCCATACTGGTCATTAGACACCACAGGGTGATCACAGCACTCTCCAAGTTGAATGCACAACCCCTGAGCATAAGCAGCCCATTGTGTCTGTGTTTAAAAAGGTATGGAAAGTAATATTCCTTCCTTTCCACAGAGGTGGCAGAGTGCCACTTCAGGAGAGATGGAATACAATAGCTAAGTAAGCCCAACCCCTGCACCCATGTATTTTTCCAAAAAAATGATCTCAAAGTTGATCAATTAGGTATTTCCATATGTGCTCTAAGGTTAGTTAAGTATTTTGCATACAAGCTTCGAGAAGCAAATACAAGACACATTCAGTTAAACTAACCCAAAAGCCTCTTGTACACACATGAGCTATGCACACTCCCTCTAACAAGACAGCTCACATGCAAAAATCACATTTCTTGTAGCGCTTTATTAGACGGGGAGCACTGGGAGATTCTGCACAGAGCAGGAGGCATCTCATTAGAATGAACAAAGAACCAATGCAGAGCTGTGAAACGGAGTTCCATCTTTGTTTGTAATAGTTTTACCTACTTAAACAGCACATCATTAATACTGGCAGATAACTGCTAAACTTTTAAGACTGCAGAAATCAAATGTAATCAGAAGCAAAAAAAAACAACTGCTCAAAGTTTCAAGTGAAGCTAATGAAGTGCAGGTTTGTTCAGAACCTCACTTGTCCACTGCTCTGGCAAACACCTTAAGTTGCACCAAAGACCGTGCACCAGATAAACAATACTTTATTAAAACTAATGACAAATAACAGTTGTCTGTCACCTGACAGCAGTAAAAGATAAAAAAAAGCCTCATTTGTCCAACTTGCTCACAAGAAAGTATTCAGCAGTGATAAAATACTTTGATTTTTCCAAAACCAAGTCACTGGATAAGAAGCACAACTTAAAACCTTTTTTCTTTTTAATGTACATAAACTGAGCTCTACCACATCCACTGTATCTTTAAACCTTCTGTCAATTCCATTAAATTGCCATGCTTGCTTGAGGAGGGGGGTTTCTTCCACCAGCCACATTCTTAATAGAGAACTTGCTTCAGTTGAAACAAAATGACACAAAACCAGAGCAGATTTGATTAACATTTGCTTTTAAAAAAGGTCAAAGAAATAAGTGAGCTCAAGAATGAAAAAAAAGCTCTACAATGATTTTACCCAATACTTTAAAAAGGAAAGTTTTTAAACAGTGTAAATTAAGCAATTTAATTGGAAAGTTATTTCCCTAATTATTCCAAATTTCCTGCTCAGATTAATTAGCACTATGATTTTAGCATCATAAATTAGAGGCAAAGCACATACATGGGCAGTACCTTAATGCTGCTAAAACAAGCTTTTCTAAGAAGCCCTAATCATACTCTACTTTCACTGAAGCACTTCTGCAACAATGTGCACCTACACGGGAACAAAACGGGACTCAAACTGAACTTCGAACTCCTTCACTCCTTCAGCATTTAGCTTCCTAAAAGCACATCACACGAGTTAGTACTTAGTCTGAAAAGGGGGTGGAAGAACTGAAAGGGTACTCAGAGTTCTTATTTTTGGCAACTTCCAGGAAAACTGGCTCTTTACAATCTTTTTTCTGGTTTCTGCAGTCTTTTCTCCCAGTGAAAAACTAGCTGTACTCCCTCCTCAATGCCACGTGCCTGCATGCAGCAAACTGAAAGCACCCAGTGTGTGATAAGAGTCCTATCCAATTGGGAGCAGCAGACTAATCACTACAGCCTCCAAGTTACACGTGCTTAAATTTATGCCTGTGAGCACTTTCAGTGGAAATGAAATGTGAAATATTAGTCTGAAATGTAATTTTTTACTTCAAGTATTTTAGTAGCATCGCAACAAAAAAGTATTACTGAAGGAGAAAAAAAGCTTATAAATGTTCTTCAGCAGAAGCACAAAATTCCTAAACTACAAATTAATCAAGTAGCTGCCATTATGTTCAGTTATAACAAACACCAGCAGACAAGACACTGCCACATGCCAGACTGACTGAAAAATTTCAGCGTTAAGGAGGGAAAAGAACAGAAAGTTTTCCAAATGAAGACTCAACACACTCAGCAGCTCTTTGTAAAGGGTAAGTTTTCCATTATAAAAAAAACAAAAGACCAACTAACAAGCAGTAGTCACAGAAACTGCCACATTGGACTTTTCAGACTTCAGATCCTCTAAAAACATTATACTTCTACACCTGGCAGAAGGCAGCGAAACACTGAAAGCACACAGCTGTAACAGCTCTGTAACACAAACAGATCCACAGAGGAACCCAATACAAATGTTCTATCAACTGACCTAACATAAATATTTCCTAACAATAATCCGCAGTGGGAACAGCCAGGGAAATAATCCTTAAAAATATAAACCTCGATGGTAAAATGGGAGAAGGAAATAATAATTTTAAAAAGAAAAAACAAACACAAAACAAAGCAACATTCTTGTTGCTCAACTTTCTGAGACTTAGCTGCTTTTCCCTTCAAAGGTTTGATTATTTACCTGAATAGAGCTTAGCTATACAGCAAATCTTTTGTCCAAGCAACCAACACAAGAACAGGCTTTGTTTACCTCACCCGAGGAAGCAGCAGCAGTCACTGCACGGCCAGGTAAAAGCACTTTCAGCCTAAAAAATTTTTGTTGTTGGGTCGCTTTTTTTTTTTTTTTTTTTTTTACTAACACCACAAAAACTGCAACAATATCCGTGTAAAAATAATTACTGGGACGTGACGCTGTTCTTCTAAGATTTTACTGCTCGTTTCCCCAGGCAGTAACCTTATGTAAGTGCAGAGCTGCTGCCGCTGGTTCGTCGGAGAGTCACCAAAGGATGCTCAGGTGTTCCTCTAGGGAATCACTTAAAAGAGTCAAATGAAAAAAAAAAAAAATCCCGCGAAATTAACACAGAAAGTAAAGCGACAGAGAAGGACTGAGCACACGTCTCATTCCTCTCTCGAGCACCTCCTAATTCCTGCTTGCCCTGACCATCACTGAGAACAAACCGAAGCAAACGGAAGAGACCTGTCACACATGTACATGGAAATCCGCGGCGACCAGAGCGAAGACACGAGGCCTAACAAGGTTAC
>NW_008686742.1:0-9397 GCF_000695815.1 Acanthisitta chloris | reverse complement strand
ACCCATCCAAGCCATGAGCAGCCAGTTAGTGAAGCACAGCTAGCTCAGCCCACACTTAGAGGTGATGTGTGAACAGCTTAGCAGTCATTGCTTGGCAGCCCCTGTATCCTTCATAGTTTGTGAGGCTGAAAACTGATGTTTTCAGCTCCTCTATCCTCTCACTTTGCTCTCTTTGTCCTTCACATTTCTTTTTTGGGGGCCTTTTTACTATTATATTCAGTAAATTGCACTTCTTTATATGCTATTCCTAATGCTGTTCCTGTCACTCCCATTAAAAGCAACAGTTCAGAATTTTTGTTAATAATATCTGATGATGTGTTATCTTCCCTGATGTCTACTCTGCTTGCAAATTAGGATTCTCACTTCATATGCAGAAAAAGACAGGTTGGTTTTCATTTGGGACATATGTTATTCTTTTGCTGCTGATAGCATCTTGTATGACCATCATCTGGCTTTCCTGCCAGGATTTATTGCAGTGCTCTGTAGCTAGACTTTCAGTGACTTTCAGTTGATGAGTGATTTCTTCTTGCTTCTTGTAGGGGATTGATGAATACTTCTCCTCTCAGGCTCTCTAGCCTCAGCAAAGTTGTTCCATGTGTCACTTCCATCTGTACCAGCTCTTTGCCTTTCTTTCCCACTCTTCAGTGTGTAATGCATGGCATAACTGCCTGATCTGTTTGCTCACAGAATCTCTGCAGCATATTGGGTTTTGTTAAGAGCTCATGACTGTGCAAAGAGGTCTGCTGATTTCCTTAACCTCTGTGCTGGTTTTGCCTGGGATAGAGTTAATATTTTCCTTGTGGCTGGTTCAGTGCTGTGTTTGGGGATTTGGTAAGAGAATAATGGCAAAAACACAGTGATACTTTTGCTGTTGCTAAGTAGTACTTACCCTAAGTCAAGGACTTTTCAGTTTCCCGTGCTCTGTCAACAAGCAGATGCACAAGAAGCTGAGATGGACCATGGCCAGGACATCTGACCTGAACTGGCCAAAAAGATGACATCATATGGTCCATATTGTAGGATGTCATGCTCAACAAATAATGCTGGGGGAAGAAAGAGGAAACAAGGAAACATTTGGACTGATGGCATTTTTCTTCCCAAGTAACCATTAGACATGATGGAGCTCTGCTATCCTGGAGGTGGTGGAACACCTGTATGCCCATGGGAGGTGGTAAATAAATTCCTTCTTCTGCTTTTCTTGTGTGTGTAAATTCCTTCTTCTGCTTTTCTTGTGTGTGCAACTTTCACTTTACCTGTTAAACTATGTTTATCTTAACCCATGAGTTTTCTCACTTTTCCTCTTGTTGCTTTACCTGTTAAACTGTGTTTATCTTAACCCATGAGTTTTCCCACTTTACCTCTTGGGATTCTCTTCCCCATCCCAGTGGGCACTTAGTGCCATGGTCTAGTAACCACGGTAGGGTTGGACTCAATGATCTTTGAGGTCTCTTCCAACTAGGTTGATTCTATGATTCTATGATTCAGCAGGTTTCATCTCAGTTTAAACTACAACACCCTTGTAACTATACCCTGAGTCAGGTGAAACTGAATTCAGCAGGGAGAGAGGCATTTCCCTCCTGTGCTCAGCTCAGGGAGATTCTAGACTGTAAAGTGAAAGGAAACAAAAAAAGGTAGTTGTTAAAAACTTAGCAAATAGAGGTTATACATGAGAAAGGACCAGCTGATTTCTAAGATAACCAAAGGAAAAACTCCACACAACAGAAATATCCAACAAACAATATAACAAAAAGCAAAACCATACAACCATCCTTGAGATATTCACAGCCCATTAGGTGGCTTTGATGTATTCATTTGTGAAGAGTATGCAGCCAGATGGACTCAAAATTCTGGATGACCCAGTGTCCTGCCCAAATGACTTACTCACCTTGCAAAACAACCAGCATCCAGTTCTCGCACTGATAACCTCAGAACAAAAGTTGCTGGAGGAAATTCTGGGAGGAAGCTTACAAATTTGTAACGTTCTTCAGTCAGTACTAACATTTTTCTTGCTAAAATAAATCAGCTTCTCCAGATTAATTGATTTCCATATCTAAAATCACAGCTTCTATTTTCTTCCACTCATTCGTCACAACCTGCTTATGCCCCTATTTTTCTTTCCTCAAAGGTCCTTGCCAATTTCTATTGAGAGAAAGTAGATGAGTGTTCTCTTTTTTTTAATAATTTTTTTCTCACTCTCTTATGGTACTCCAATCATAGAATCATCAAGGTTGGGGGAAACCTCTAAGATCATCGAGTCCAACCATTAATCTGTCACTGCTGGAACCCCTAAACCCTAAATCAGATCCTCCAGTGTCAGATCCAGATTCTTCTTCAATATTTCCAGGGATGGTGACTCCACCACCTCCTTGGGCTATCTATTCCATTTCCTGACCCATGTTGAGGATGAGGAAGCTTCTGTTCTCTCTTGCTCCACAAAGCAGTCTAAAGAGTCTCATCCCATCTCTTTACCTCACATTGTGACACTTATGAGCTTTTGACCTCTGTTTCTTGTCTCACATTACAAACATTTTTCATATTTTATAAAATGAAGAAAAAATATTCAAACACACACTAGCATTTGCTTCAGTCTTCTTTTCCATTTCCCTCGGGATTTTTTAGTACAAAGCTAATTTAATTTCTCATTTCCATCAAAAACCTGTTCATGTGTAGCTGCTGTGTGTTGTAGTGTATAAAAACCCTACTGCCTTTTTCATTTCCAGTGGCAAATACCAGAACTTCTGTTCAAATCTCATTCCCTGCTCTGTCTGCCATCAGCAGTCATCTCTTTAACACTGCTGAAAAACCCTACTGCCTTTTTCATTTCCAATGGCAAATACCAGAACTTATGTTCAAATCTCATTCCCTGCTCTGGCTGCCATCAGCAGTCATCTCTTTAACATTGCCATGCTTTATTTCTTGAAACAATGTCATAGAATCATATAATTTTCAGGGGTTGGAATGGACCTTACAGATCATCTAGTCCCAACCCTCTGCCATGGGCAGGGACACCTCCTCACTAGACCAGGTTGTTCAAGGCTCATCCACCCTGGCTTTGAACACTGCCAAGGTTGGGACATGTCCTCTTTTTCCAAGGACTCACTCCTCTTCTAAGTCTCAGTTGCCATGTCCTCTTGCAACACCTCTTCACCCTTTTTCTCCTCTGTGTGTGTTTCATGTATCTGCCTGTGCTCCTTTCTTCATCTTCTAAACATGGCTAAACTTATCCACACTAATTCAAACACAATGCACCAATCTGCCACCCCAGAGCAGAGCAATCACTTTCTGTCTAATGCAAGATTTTGATCTGTTTCTCCAATATTACCTTGTGATTATCTAGTCATCTTCAACATACCTGACTTCAATATCCTCTCTAGGTTCTCAGGTATGGGTCACATTTAAATAATGTGTCTTGCTTTTGTGCACTATAATGCACATCTTTTCCATTCATCTCTACTACCTGTAATCTAATCCATTTGGATACTATTTGACTGATTTCAATCACCTATATGCAGTAGAGACATCAGCATTTGTGTTCTTTTCTTGGATTCCTTCATAGTGTAGAAAAACAGTTATTCTAGAAGTGAAATTTCTGCTAAAATAGACATCCAATCAAATTGGTTTACATTTTTTCCCCCTAAAGTTCCTATATCTTGAAAGACTAGCTCATATGTAAATATTCATGCTGCAGATGTCTAAAATTAACTGAAATCAATCTTGTCTCCTTTTCCCTTTCTCTCTTTAGCATTGTAATTTCTTTCCTCTAGATCCTACCAAAGGCAAACTATCCCCACTTAGAGTTCACTTCAAAATAGTGATCTAGGTTCATTTTCCCAGGCTGTAACTTTGACTGTATTATTTTATATTTATACATCCCTTCCCTAACTATACTTTTATCTGAAATCAAGTTTATGTTGCTCACAGCTTTTCATCTCTCATTTATGGTTCAGACTGACAGCCACATATGGTTACCCATGGCTCTAACTCCATATTGTTTACTTAAGACATTTTTGAACAAACATATGTATAATTCCTCCCAGGCTGTCCTGTATATTTAAGGAAATATTTCCATATACATCTGCCATGCTGTAGAAATTATATTTTTACAAAACCCCACCAAATATCTTCTTTCCTGTGGTCCTTACAAGAAGTTTGTCAAGTGCTTGACTTCTGGTTCACTGAGGCCCATGGTCTGGATGTCCAACCACAGTTCCATTTATTTTCCTGCCCTTAGTTTGTCTTACTGCCATGAAATATGATATTTTTGAGCAAGGGTTGTTTGCAAGTTGTGTTTGCAGAGGACTTAGGATAACATGTCAGACTATGAATAAATCTTCCAAATGCTAGGAAAAATTGCACTAATAATAACATTGAGAGATATTTGTGTAATTAAAATATTTGGTACTTAAATTTTGACACCCTCAACTGAACAGGATATACCTTTTCTTTGGTACTTTGAAAATTCAGTATGAGTCTAATTTGTATGGTGCACCAGTGGAAGAAAAGACTATTATTGTTCAGTAAATATAGTTATATATGACACTCAATTCTTGTGGGGTAAGAAGGACAAACCTGCATTTTAGACTGAATTTTACACCTGTTTCTATTGGGAATGCTAAGCTATTTACAGTAATCCAGAAACATTCCTACCAGATAACTCAGGAGTGACAGGACTGGGTTATGTGTTATATCATAGCTCAAAAAGAGACAAGAAAATTTGTCCCCAATAATTGTTTTTTTTCCAGTCAGCTCTAGTGTTCCCAGTTTGTACACTTTGATATATTTGCTTTGTTTATGTAAGCTTTTAATTTTTATTCAGGTAGATAACAATATTGCTTTGGATTTATTTCATAATTACATAGGCTCTGCAGTGAGTTAATTAAGTATAGTTAAAGCAGAATCTTAAGGAAAAAAATCAGATTAGTGATACTGTGTAACAATGATAACCAAAAAAGATATTATACTTTGATTGATATTTTTGGTGCATTTCATATTTTTAAGTATTTATTTTGGTTTCTTCATTAATCTGTGTGATGAATAATTCTGTGCCTGATAGACACTACTGAATAAGAAGCTCTGCATACAGTGCCATTGACTGTAGCATCAGTAGTCAGAAGGACTATTATTTCTTGATAAGAAACTCTCCATGAGCTGCAGTGTGAGCTCAGCCCAGAAACCAATGGAATCCTGAGCTGAGCCACAGGAGTGTGGGCAGCAGGGCAAGGGAGGTGATTCTGCCCCTCTGCTCTGCTCTGGGAGACCCACCTGGAATCCTGCACACAGCTCTGGGGCCTCAGCCTGAGAAGGACATGGAAGTGTTGGAGCAAGTGCAGAGGAGGCCACAAAGTTGCTAAGAGCACTGGAGCATCTCCCTGTGAGCACAGGCTGAGGGAGTTGGGGCTGTTGAGCCTGGAGAAGAGAAGGTTGTGTGGAGACCTCAGAGCAACTTTTCAATATCTGAAGGGGCTACAAGGAGCCAGAGAGGGACTCTGTGTTAGGAACTGCAGTGACAGGACAAGGGGTAATGGGTTCAAATTGGAGGAGGGGAAGTTTAGGTTAATATTAGAAAAAAGCATTTTCCTGTTCTGGTGGTGAGACCCTGTCCCAGGGTGCCCAGGGAGGCTGTGGCTGCCCCAACCCTGGCAGTGTTCACAGCCAGGTTGGATGAGCCTTGAGCAACCTGCTCTGGTGGGAGGTGTCCCTGCCCAGGGCAGGGGTTGGGACTAGAAGATCTCTAAGGTCCATTCCAACCCTTAAATTCTATGATTCTACAACATTTATCTTAAGCCACTATTTACCTTTAAGTTTATTTATATAATCTCCAGACATAAACAGAAACAAGGAAACTTTCCCATCCAATTTGTATAACCTGGAACGCAGAAAACTGTCACTTTATTTCATTAAGTTCAGATCCACCTCACAGAGTTGAGACAAGAATTTGCAGTGACTGAAGTGCTGCAGAAAGAACATCACAAATTAGCCTAGAGAGCCAGTGCACATTTTTAATATGTATTTATTTCCATAAATGTAAGAGCTGAGCAGCTGATTTCATTAAAATTATGACATATTACATTTAGGATCTCTATTTGCATATTTTCTGCAAGCTGAAGTATTAGTTTTTGAAGTGCCATTTCATGATTTTTTTGCAGAGTGACAGATACAGACTTTCATTAGGATCATGGCAAGATGTTGGCTAAGATTTGGACTCTAAAGAACAAGCCCCACTAGAACTACATAAAAAATATGTTCAATTACTATCAGGATTGTGAAGGCATGAACTCCACAAGAAAAGAAAATTAATATAGATATTCAAGGTTATGACCCCCTGAAGTATAGTTCTTGGAGAAAAAAAACCACATTTTGTCTTGCTTTGATTTGATTGCATGTTTATAGTAAAAAAATAAATCTTGGTAGGATGAAAAATAATAGAAAACAATCACCTGAAATAGGAGTGAGATTATGCTATTGCTCTGCTTTCTAAACCTCTGCTTTTCACTCAGTCATATGACTTTATTCTTTCCTACATTCATACATTCTCATTAGTCTCATGATCCATGCTCATAGTCCTGTCTCAAGGGAGACCTCCACTCATGTTTTCTCTGCCCTCTGTTTTCAGATGGGGAAATGAGCATAATTGATAGCTGTGCTTAGTTCCCTTTGAAGCTCTGGAGTACAGAACTGAGTGGCATTAAAAAAAAAGGCCAAAAAAAAAGTGGTTTGTACGTTTATGAGGGAAAGGAGACTGCAGAAGGACAAAGGAAGAAGGAAAGCTGGAAGATGAAGGGAAAAAATGGAAGAAAATCATGAGGGAACTGCAGCTGAAGATAAAATGCAATATAGTATCAGATTGCAAGAACAGAGGGACAGAAGTATGAATGAGTTCCAGAAGTCACTTCCTCCAGAGATCTTGTGTCACAGATGCTGCTGCTGCTGAAGAATAGGATTTAGACATCCATCAAGAGCCTGCTGTTGTCCTGGTGGGAAAATAAAAAGTTCAACATATTGCTCATCTAAACCAAAGTTACCCTGTAAAGACTTAGAAGGTTAGGAAACTTGGGACCCATGAAGGATTTTCTCCATTCCCTTGCTTTCCCAGTTCTCTGTCTCTCTCTTTTCTTCTCTGTCTTTCTTAGATCTAAAAAAGCAGAAAATACATGTAAGTATAAACACTATATATACACACTACATATAGAGTCTATATATGTATATATGAAGAGGTATAGATAGGCTTAAGAATATCGTAGAATCATAGAATTTTAGGGGTTGGAATGGACCTTACAGATCTAGTCCCAACCCCTGCCCTGGGCAGGGACACCTCCCACCACACCAAGTTGCTCAAGGCTCATCCAACCTGGCTGTGAACACTGCCAGGGTTGGGACATCTATTACCTCCCTGGGCAACCTGTGCCAGTGTCTCACCAACCTCATAGGAAAAAACATTTTCCTAATGTCTAGCCTAAATTTCCTTTCCTTCAATTTGAATCCATTGCCCTTTGTCCTGTCACTGCAGTTCCTAATATATATGTATTTACATACATATGAATGTATGTATATAAGTATAAAATATATGTATATTCTTCTTAAGCCTGACTGAAGTTAAGAAAAATCTTGTTTAGGAGCTGGCAGGATTTCAAAGTGTCACTGTATGCCATGACTTCATGCATGTGTGCACATATAAACACATTGTCCATTCAATGTTTTAGTGTTCAAATGCATAGTAGAGATCAGTGTGATAATTTCTTGAAGTTGTCTGTCAGGCTTGAAAACATTTCCAGAAGGTTAAAAAAAATAATCAAGTAATCTTGGAAGGTTTGGGATTCAAGCTGGATCCATAACCAGTGTAACTATCCAGTATAACTAATCAGCAACATTTTTTAAATGGACCTGGATGTAAAAACAGTTTCTCCTCTTTTCTCTTTTTAGTGAGAAACAGAAGGATTAGACAAATTTTGGACAGAATTGCTTGAAAACAGAACACATCTGAGGCACTTTCATCTTTGTCTCAGAAAATCTCTAGCCTAGACACGACTGAGAATGTTCTTCCTTCTTGTAAAATAGTCCTTGTATTCTAATCTGCTGGATATGGCATGAAAAAACAGGAGTCAAGGCCCAGCTCTCACTTTAACATTACTGCTGTTGGATTCTGTTGAAACAAATTAAGATCACTAGATTTAAGGCCAAGATTTTATATCTGCCTTGACTGACACTTGGAAGAGCTGATTGTAAACTGGATCCAGCTCATAAAGGACATTCTTTCTTAGAGTGTTTAGTCCTGCAATAGAAGTAATGATTTCTTTTAACTTAGTTTCTGGATTTGTATAGCTGCTAAAACAGTAGATATTCACCTCATTTTTCTTCTCTTCACTTTTATAATGTGATAAAAATTTTATAGGTTATTAATGAGGATCTAGACTTCTGACCTTTGATACTTGGCTGAGGACAAATTTATCAAAGTGGAGCTGTGATAGAGCCAGCTGGAGTCTGTTGAGGTGTGAGAATCTATATTCTGTGTCATTAGGTAAAAGCCATAAAATGTACTGCTGTTTGTTCTGAAAAATGTCTCAAAAAATTGTCTGTGCTGGCCTGACAAAAACTGATCTCTGGCAGAGCTGCTGCCATCACTCCAGTCTAGTTCAAAGAAGGTTCTGTAATGTGACAGAAAAAAGCAGAGAAGAGACAACTTCACTCATTATAATACTCTTTCATTTTTCCCACAAAAACTGTGAAGGCTACTTAGCCTAGACCCATAATTTTCCACCCTGAAAAGCCTAGACCCATAAACTAAATTCTATTTTATGAGAACTGCTGACAAGCACCTTGTGAAGTTTAACAAGGGGAAGTGCAAAGTCCTGCTGCTGGGGAGGAATAACCCCATTCAGCAACTACATGCTGGGGTTGACTGGCTGCACAACAACTTTGCAGAATAAGGCTTGGGTTCCAAGTGGCCAGCAAGTTGAACATGAGCTGTAACAACATGTCATTGCAGCCCAGCAGGGCAACAGCATCCTAGGATGCATGAGGAGGAGCAGGTCAAGAGATGTGATTCTTTCCCCCTGACTTGGTGATGGTGAGGCAGAGCTGAAGTGCTGGATCCATTTCTGGGCTCCACAGCAGACACAGACATACTGGAGAGAGTCCAGCAGAGGACCACAAGGATGGTTATTAGGAGATATACAAGGAAAGACTGAGACTGTTTGTCCTGTAGGTAAGGAGGCTTGAGAGAATCTTTGCAAAACTTATACCCCAGTGGGGGGAGGTACATAGTGCTGGATAACCTGCTCTGGCTGATCCTGCATTGAGAGAGACTAGGTATTCCCCAAAAGTCCTTTCCCATAAAAACTGTTCTGTGATCCAGTGATACTATGAAATAGATGATCTTGATATCATAGAATCAACAGAG
>NW_008686741.1:389-660 GCF_000695815.1 Acanthisitta chloris | reverse complement strand
CCCAGCCCTGCTGGACCTACTGGATGGAGTCCTGAGGGTCCTAGGGAAGGTCCTTGGGGGGCTCAGCTCCTCCCGTGACCCTCCCATGACCCCCAGTCCTGCTGGATGTGTCTCTGGGGGTCCCTAAGGAGGTGTGGGGGTCCTGGGGAAGGTCTCTGGGGGACTCATCCCCCCCATGAACCCCCAGCCCTGCTGGATGTGCCTCTGGGGGTCCCTAAGGAGGTGTGAGGGTCCTAGGGAAGGTCCTTGTACACTCCTTTGCTGACACAAC
>NW_008686741.1:0-296 GCF_000695815.1 Acanthisitta chloris | reverse complement strand
TGCTGTGCCTGCTGGATGGATCCCTGGGGGTCCCTAGGAATGTGTGGGGATCCCTGGGGGTCTGAGACCCCCCTGTACCCCCAGCCCTGCTGTACCTACCCAATGGGTCAGTACTGTATGTGTCTGGGGGGTCCCTAGAGATGTAGGGGGGGTCTCACGGACCCCTTTACCCCCAGCACTGCTGTACCTGCTGGATGGATCCCTGGGGGTCCCTAGGGATGTGTGGGGATCCCTGGGGGTCTGAGACCCCCCTGTACCCCCAGCCCTGCTGTACCTACCCAATGGGTCAGTACTGT
>NW_008686740.1:1596-4590 GCF_000695815.1 Acanthisitta chloris | reverse complement strand
GCGAGGGTCTCCTGGCGGAGGAGCGGCCGCGCGGGCTGCTGGGGATAAATGCAGTATGGTGAAACGACAGTTTCATTTCCACTCGTGGTGTAAGCGGCAGGGTTCGACCCCGCATCCTCCGTGTGAAAAACCGCTGAGTTTCACCGCAGAAACTTTCGTTTACTTTAGGAAAACTCAGCAACTCATAGTCGACTGGCGCCTGATCACGTCTTTGCTATTTCGTGTCGCAAATAATTTGTTTTCCCGTACATCAATAATGTCACCCGACCTCTGAGGTCGACGCTGGGGTCCCCCGGGGATCGGCACAAGACAAGAGGGGACGGGGTAGAGGCGATCGTCTCTCTCTCCGCGTCCTTTTTTTGTTTGCTTGTTTGTTTGTTGTTTTACGGTTGTGGTTTTTTTAATTTTCGTTCTCGTTTATTCTCACAACGAAAGAAAACCCTCACGGCTGCAACGATCGAGTTCTCTCCAGACTGTAAAACATTAAAATGGCCATAAACCTTTCAGCATAGGCCTAAATGCTTGCTTTCTTTCTTTCATAAATATTTCCTATCCTTTCAGGGAAACAAACAAACAAATAAACAAACCAACAAAAACCAAACAAAAAAACCAACTCTGTACTTTGTGACTATGTAATGCAGGGGAAGACGCAGTTTTGAAAGAAAACGCCAGCGACCCTTTTCCACTCGTGCAGTCTCCCGCGGTCTGTGCGTCGCAGAACAGATGTCTCTACCTGCAGACGAACCTCAGGTTGTCTCGGAGGTCCAGAGCAACAGGGCATTAGCGAATATAATGCATAGGGTGAACGTATCCGTATGCACATTTTTGGATAAAGTATTTATGCACAAGTAAAGCTATAGGAACTGGAAACCCTAAAAGAAAAAGGACGCACTACCAAACCTGGGCTGAAAGGATCGTCGCCGCCCTTAAGTCCCGAAGACAAATATTTAGGGGGTCGGCTAAACCTTGGGAAAGCATTAGAGAACACAGATTCAAGAAAGGAAACTTCCTTCCTGGCGGAGCCACTTGCGGGAAGGCAGCCCGTGCCTCTGCTCGCGGCCCCCTTCGCAGCGCCCCCGAACCCCTTTGGCCTCACTCCGTGAGACCGCATGGATGCAGGGAAGGAGAACCCCACTGGCATCCAAGGCACCCCCTACAAAAGAGATGAGGGAGGAGATAATTATCCTTCCCCTGGAAGACTTTCGTTATTACAAATTGTCAGGCGAAGGCAGAGCCGCGAGGTGTGCAGAAGAGCACGCCAGGGCCACGCTTGACTTGTAGCTGCCTTTCGTAACAACACAGACAGGAGATAAACCCACATTGATTTGAGTCGCTGTGCAGGCGAGTTGCTATTTCCCCGTGCCCTGCGATGTGCTGAGCTCCGCCAGAGCAAGCGGGAGCTGGCGGCCTGCCATCCCCATTCCGCTTGGCCGCCTCCCCGGCACCAGGCGAGGCATCACCAACGACATCCCGAAACGCTGCTTGGTGTAAGCAAACGGTGCTGCCCCTCACCTTTGCTGGCAGCGCCACCCGGGTTCCCGCGGGAAGGGCTCCGTTCCTCCCACTGCCGTGGCACAGAGGAGCGAACTTGCATGAATGTGTGATCTCAAACGAAAGTCACGAAGAAAAACACCTTTCGAAATCAAGCTTGCCGCTGTTCGTCCAGGAAGACTACAGAGCTACCAGGAGTCTCTCAAATGCTTCTTCTGGTTACTTGAAAGCAGATCGAAAATACACTTATTCCTGTAGGTGGCACTGGTACTAGGTGTTGCAGAAGCGAAGGCAAAAATGGAGAAAAAAATTGCCTAGGAGCTCCCAATTGGTTCCTTTAATTTAAGGCAGAACAATAGAGTTCTTTTTTTCATTTACTCTAAATTCATGTAGCATGTGACAAATGAAAACCCGATTGCTTTATTGGAACAAAATATGCTTTTAAAATCTGGCCCTCTGTAGCTTTATGGCCTGGTCCATGAGAATTGTCTATTCACTTATATGTCATTAAACAAATCCTAGTGCAAATAGAAATTAACTCAGCACCGCTCATTCAAGTCAAATGCTTGCACCAGAAAAGCCCTAATGAGACACTGTCTGGTTTCCAGAGGGGCTGCTAAGAACAAGTGGCGGCAAAGTTATTAAATCGGTCCAAACAACCAACACATCATTAAGACACTCCTCTCTAACCCTTCCAACCTCGATCTCAATCTCGATTCAAGCGAGGGTGGAAGGATTATGAGAGTGGCACTGGTCCCGTGGCTCGGGTGGGATTCCCCGCCCCGGGGAGAGGGACTGGGGCGACGCCGGGGCTCGGCAGCGGTGGGAGGCGCGGAGGGGTTTGACGAGGAAGCTCCGTCCGCGGGGGCGTCGTTAACCCCCGGCCTTTTGCTCATTTTCGCACTACTGTTCATTTATTTCACCTGTTCATCGGTCTTCAGCGTGTTGCAGTGAAGTGCACTCGCATGCTCTTGCCGTCACTGCAGAGGGTCTGTACAGACCTGAGGTCAACCCCGACAGGTCTGTCGTCTCCGTTCTCCTGGGAAGGGAATAAATGTCTGGAGGCACTCGCCACGGGGCGCCTGAGCTTCTACAGACCTTGTCCCTTCTCCCACCAGGCTGGGGAGAGACTTTCCGCGGCATCCCGAGAGCCCCGGCCGGGCCGGACGCCGGGAACCAGTCTGCTCTGAGCGGCGGGGAGACGCTGCCGGAGAACAAGCGGGGACCTTGCCCTCCAACCCGACCCCCGACACTGCGGGGACATTTCCTAACCGCTGAAACTGATCCCCTCTGCACGCCAAGCCTTGTGTCTTGATTTCTTACTATGTTCCTTTTTCTTCAGATTTTGGGTCCGGAGAACAAGCGGGGACCTTGCCCTCCAACCCGACCCCCGACACTGCGGGGACATTTCCTAACCGCTGAAACTGATCCCCTCTGCACGCCAAGCCTTGTGTCTTGATTTCTTACTATGTTCCTTTTTCTTCAGATTTTGGGTACGGCCGA
>NW_008686740.1:0-1520 GCF_000695815.1 Acanthisitta chloris | reverse complement strand
CTGCCTCATAAACATGCAGGAAATGTTCAGACATGGCTTGTTTGTATCTGATGAAACTTTGTTAAACAAAATTTCATTCTATTACATTTCCATTCTCCGTCTTGCTTCTGACGTCAAATCAATTTCTTAAAATTGAAATCACACACTCACACATGGCACTGCTCCCTCTCCACCTCCCAGCTTGTTTGAGAACGGGACAAGAGAAATTTTTTGTGATAGGTTTTTTTGCGAATATTTCCGCGCATGTTTGAATATTATATAATTAATATAGAACTATCCAGCCCCAGAACCACAAATACAGGCAGTTTATGCGAACACAAAGGTACGAGCCTATGGTTTTTTAGCGAGCTATAAAATAAGGCAACGGGCAGCAATTCGAGATGCGACATCTACCAAGGTCGGATTGGCAACATGTGCCAGGATCATTCTCAAAAAGCCCTTTTCCCCCAGTAGGGGAAAACAGGGCCTGCCCCTGCAAAAGGGTGGGGGCCGAAGGTCTCCAGGGGGCTAGGGAGCTGTGGGCGGTCTGCGGTCCCTATTCGCAACCGCGCGTCGTCACGGACACGTCCCTGCGAAATCCTCCCTCTTCTTCACAGCCCTTTCCAGACAAGTGTTTCCTGGTGCATGTACTGTTGTCCCAGGCTATGCGGGAGGATCAAGACACCTAAAAGATGAGGATCAGGTCAGGTTCGAACTGGGAGAGAGAGCGGCGAGGTCAGCCGGGACAGCGACCGGCCTCGCACCCGCTCGCTGCTAAGGCACAGTGCCTTCGCTAACCGGCTGCGCTCAGCTATTTCATGGCATAAGGAAATGCACATGGCAGCCAGTGATGCGTGAAGGCTCCTTCGTCCTGCGTTTGGCTCCTCGCAGAAAATGAGAGCGATCCCGGGACATTCCGTGGGATTCTATACACCCGCGTGTAGGAATAGCTCTGTGTAAAACGAAAATCCCGTTTCAAGGCTCTGTAGGTCTCATTTGTCTGCATATCACACAGCACCTTTCCTCACGGATGGGTCACCTCCGGACCCAAGGTTTTCGCTAGGTTGTCGCTAATCTTCCACCTGCTTCTGCCCGCTTTTCCCTGCCTGCCTTTCAGAGACGTACAAAAGTTCTTCCGGCACACCCATCACATTGCCCCCTCACCCTTGCTCCGGCTCCGGGTGCTCTTTGCCTACCAAACTGTCTACACCACTTCCGGGGGTGGTGGTGGGGAATATCGCGACTCTGTGCCCCGTGGCAGGAGCTGGGTTGGAGAGGACAGGGCAGCTGCGACAGTCCCTCCGACCGAGGCATCGCGTCCTCCACCCCAGACCCACACCGTCCTGGTGCCACCTCGGAAAACCCAGCCACCCGATTGCGTACATGGGCGAGGCTTTCTCCTTCGGGAAGGATCGGGGGGCTTCTACTTACAAAATACACTGCCATATGAGCACCCTTCTGCCTGAACAGTTCCTCGGTAGCCCACTCATCTCAGGGAAGGAGAGACGTCTATCTTCCTTCAAAAAAGAAAAATCGTTAAA
>NW_008686739.1:0-408 GCF_000695815.1 Acanthisitta chloris | reverse complement strand
TAACCCTAACCCTAACCCCGGGGAGAGGATCTGGAGCCGCACTCTGACTCGTGCCCTTGGACAGGGATTGGGGAAATACTGCAGTGTGCGTGTCTCTCTGTATCGAGTTGATCTATGTTGTCTTTGCTCCTTTGTGCGTGTGTGTTTGTTCTGTGTGTACAATAAGAGCTGTAAGTTTGTTGGGAAGGAAAAGGGAGACATTTCGCTGATCAGTGCCGGTCTGAGTGTGATTTGCGGGTCTAGGTGTGATTTTCAGGATCGGCGGGGCAGCGATGTGCGCGGACAGCAGATTTTCGCCCCTCCGGCCGGAGCAGCAGCGCCTCGTTCTCCCCCCAGAGCCACCCGCAGTGCCCGACCGGGCTCGGTGACCGCGCACACAGTGACACTGCTCGATTCCTCGGGGCACCT
>NW_008686738.1:31850-32274 GCF_000695815.1 Acanthisitta chloris | reverse complement strand
GCGCTCCGTCCTGCCCATCCCGCGCATCTCCTGCGCGCTCCGTCCTGCTCATCCCGCGCATCTCCTGCGCGCTCCGTCCTGCCCATCCCCGAGCTCCTGCCCGCTCCATCCTGTTCGCCCCTGCCCATCCCGCTCCGTCCTGTTCGCCCCTGCCCCATCCCCGCGCTCCTGCGCGCTCCGTCCCGCTCCGTCCTGTTCTGTCCCTGCCCATCCTACTCCGTCTCGCTCCGTCCTGCTCATCCCGCTCCGTCCTGTTCGTCCTTGCCCATCCCCGCTCTCCATCCCACTCTGTCCTGTTCGACCCTGCTCATCCCGCTCCGTACTGTTCCCTCCCGGCTCCATCCTGCTCCCTCCCCGCTCCCTCCCCGCTCCGTCCCTGCTCATTCCTGCGCTCCCTCCCCGCTCTGTCCCGCTCCCTCCCCGC
>NW_008686738.1:8022-31637 GCF_000695815.1 Acanthisitta chloris | reverse complement strand
TCCCTGGACGCTGCTGTGGTGTCTCGGCTGCCTGAGCGGCATCCCTGGCTCTGCCGGCGACAACTACCGGAGCTACCTGTGGAGGAGCTGCTACCCCTGTTACCTGGGGCGGGCAGGGTACCCTGACCTGCGGCCAGGTACGTGCAACGGTCCCTTCAGAGCCAAACTCTGCTCGGATTTTGTGCAGCTGGGGCTGCTTACAGGGCTCTCCCCCGAGGGGTTTGTCCCCAGAGTCCCCTCTGCCAGGTGGGGGTCCCAGGCTGGTAGCCACCCAGGGGACAGACTGGTGACCTGGCTCTGCCTCTGTCTGTGCTTTGCATTATTTTATTTATTATAATATATGTGTTATCATTCAGTGGGTTTGTTACTCTGAAAAGTCACCTCTGACAGAAGGGGAAAGAAACAGGAGTTCCTTCCCATCGGTTGCTGTGTGTCTGGGTTAAAGACAGCTCCTGTGCCACACTCCTTGAAAAAACCAAATGCATGTGTTTTGTTAGGGTGCATGGATTCGTTGTTTCCTCAGTTCCAAAGGATCTTGCCCTGGTGCAGGGCGAAAAGTGAAATTTGATACTGTTTTATTGTGAAAAAGTTCTGCCTTTCTGTGAGGCTGACTGAGTTTGGCTGGGCTGGGGAAGTGTCTCACGTGGGACAGACTTAGTGCTGCTTGGCATTGGGAGAATCCTCCAGCAGCAGTGGCTGGAGCTGGGCAGTGTGTGGGCATGGCTGGGGGATGCAGGCACATCTTGGGGATTACTTCTCTGCACTGAAACGTTCAGACTCAGCAGTGTCTGTTGTAAGCCACTTCTCAGCCTCCTGCTGCGTGGGAAGCCCTTGGCCAGCTGGAGCTTCCCATTGAGCAGGTAGAGGGGATGGAGTCCCTGGTAATCCTGTGGCATGTGTGAGTGCAGCACTTAGGGGAGATGGTAGATGAGGACATGGAATGAGGTGTGAGTTCTGCCAGTGCACACCCCCTGTTTCCTCCCCCGGGTGCTCTCAGCTGCCTTTGGCAGGAAAAGTTTGTGAAATTTAGGAAATAATGGGGAATATGTGAAGGTCACTAAAGACTCGGGAAGCTTGGGAGTAATGTAGACATCAAGGAATGCATTATCTCACCATGAGATAATGCTAATAAATAAATGCCCCAAGCAGTCGGTTCTGAAGTGATATCAGAGCAGTTGTATGATGTGCCAGACCTGCAGAAACAAGGCGAGTCACTGCCTTGTTATTTATAGATCAGATGTTTGTCTCGAACTCCGATCGCATTTGCTGTCTCCATCCAACTGTGCTTGCTCAGTAATTCTCCAAGACAAGCTCCCGAGATCCGGCTTTGTGCCTGGAATATAAACCTCCAGCCTTCCCTTCCCTCACGCAGAATTCACTGGATCCTGATTCCTCTTCTCTCGGCTCCATGCACAGGTAGCTCTGTCCATGCTCGTGGCTTTGTCCTGCCTTGGTGTGAGGCACCTCTGGAGCTGCACAGCTAAGGGTTTTCTCGTGTCCATCCACCTCGTGGCTCATCCTAAACTGGTACCACTGTGGGTTTGGTTGATTTTTTCCTTTGCTGCTTGAGCTTCTCTTTGACAGGTAGGAGCAGACATTCTCTTGGTGTGATTTTCGGGTCCCAGGTGTTCTCCTGGTGTGGTTTTTCGGGTCCATGTGCTGGTTTCCTTGCAGTACATCCCCATCTGCCCACCCAGACAGCCCACGTGTCCCTGCAGCCGTGTCCCCTCTCCAGGCAGCTGCCACAGCACAAGGCTCTGCTGTGTTGCACATCATCGGCGGCTTCGGCGCGTGGCAGGAGAGTCAAGAGGTGGTTTGTGTAATAGTGGTGTGGGTTTCATTGAGGTCTTGAGTGCCTTAATGTGCCCTGTGTGTACAAACAGGGCTCTGTTGGGTCCTGGTGTTGGTGCAATGGCTGGTGGCAGTGCTGGGGGTTGTGTCCTTGCACAGCTGCCCGTACAGGAGGAGCATTGTGCTCTGCTGGGTTTGCAGTCAGGCACCACAGTGCTGTAGAGCTGGTGCCTTGATGTTCTCTGTATGAACCTCTAGACGGTCAGAAATCAGCAGAGCTGGTCGCTGCTGTTTGACCGTGTGGTTTCCATTAACTCCTTCCCTAGTGACCTGTGTTCCCATCCATCCATTCCTGGGTCCATGTCAGTGGTCACCTCTGTGCCGTCGATGTCCTCAGTGTGGCACAGGGACCAAGCCCTGTGTGTCTGCACAGGGGCATCTTCTACCCAGGGGACAGCCTGAACGGGGAGTGGGGTAAAACAGCTGGGAAGGAGATTGGGGTGGGTGAGGGAGGCAGTGAGGCCGGAGCAGGTTGTCTGCTCCTTGCTACGTGCACCTCTGCCCCGTGCTGAGAAATGCCAAATTACAGTGACAGGAGCACAAGTGGGAGCAGGAGACTCTCCCAGCTGCTGTGCTCACAGGTGGGAAAAGGTGAGCTGAGGATAAAGAGGGGGACTGAGGCAAGCAGCTCCCTGGTGCTTTTTCACTTAGTCAGATTGTTGTAAAGCTCGTGCTTCCGTTCCTGAAGTGCCTTTGGAATCTGCTGTGAGGATGGCACAGGTAGCATGGGAAAGCCTGTCCAGGAGAGGCTGCAGTGGGAGGAACACCAGCTCCAGAAATTCCATGGAGCTCTTTACGAGCCTTCAGGCTGTTCCAGATTCCTAGTTTACTGCACTGTGAAAGCTGAGGGTGTGGAGGTGTTCTGACCACCCCAAATGGCCTTTCTCCTTCTCTCCAGTGAGTCACTCACATTCCCAGCCAAGACCAGCCTGAGGCAGGTACAGTTTTTCCTTAGCCTGGATGAGGGAAAGGCTTCCAGGGCAGCAGAGGGGGATGAGGCATCATCCTCTCCCATGGCCTCACTGCATGGTTGGACCTTGCCTTGGCCCAGTCCTGTCTGCACACAGGGAATGTGGAATACCAGGGCTGAATTCTCCAGCCTGTTCATGGTCAGGGCTGTGATAAAATGATGCAGAGGGGTTTTCCTTTCTGATGCCCTGAGTTCCCAATCCATGTCTGTGGCACAGGATGGCAGCAGTGGTGCCATGCTCCCCTGCCCAGTCTCTCCCTCCAGTCTCTTTGCTTCTTAAAATTGCTGAATTAGCTTCAACAAACTAGTACCGGAAAGATAACGTCACTAAATCCCACACATGCTCATCTCGATGGATTTTAATTAACCTCTTCCCTGCAGCCCTGCTCTGTAATCCAGGCTAATTGCTGCAGGGATTACAGCCTGGCACTGCTGCTTGGCCAGGCAGAGTGAACTCCACAGTGTATCTCCTGCCTGAGCTTCCAGCTGTGATCCATCACCTCCTCAGCCCTGCGAGGAGATAAACTGTCTCTGTGCCGAATGGTTAATAATCTGCAGAGCTGCTGCTGCCACTTTCTTTCTCCTGACATTGAGCTCTTGTTAGAGATAAATCAGTGTTCCTTCTGGAGGGACCTGTGCATGGCCAGGGAGCCACAGCCACCTCCTTGCTCCATCCTCTGGTTTTTGGTTTAGTGTTCATCTTCCTGTGCTGGATTGCAGCATTCCCCATGGTGGTCCACGTAGCTGATGTCGGAGCTCTGATGGATGGTTTCTGTTCAAGGAAGAGGCTGACAAGAGCATTGGCTGTTTCTCCTGTCCTTGCAGATGAGGACATGAACTCCAGTTTCCCTGGAAGGGAAGTTTCCCTCCCCAGTGCTCCAAATCCCTCTCCCCAGCTCCTGCTGCGCTGGGTCCTGCCTGGTGGGCTTTGGCCAGCACCTCCTGTCCTGTCCATGCTGGCACAGAGGAGCAGGAAGGACAAGGGCTTGGCATGCTCATTCTGGCACAGCTCTGGCTTGCTCAGAGTCAGCTGAAGAGGAGCCTGTATGCTTCTCATTTTCTTCCTTTGGTATACTAATTTCAACCAGATTTTGTCAGCTCTCCAATAGGAAAATAACCCGCCCGTGCCACAAACCGCAGCTCGCCAGGCGTCACGTAGGGTTTGGGGTCCTTGTGCTGCCAAGACATCACTGAGGGCAACGTGACCCTTCACAGGGATTCTCCTCCTGGCCCTGGGAGCAGCTCCAAACCCCTGGGTGACTCACTGGTGAGCCTTGGGCACTCCTGTGCAGGCTGGAGATGCTGCTGCCACTGCTGTTGGATCTGACCCCTCTCTGCCCCTGGGGATGATTTTATTTTGGTCATACCATTGTGTAGTGTATGCCCCAAAATCTCACTGGTACCGCAGAGGAGATAAGGGAGGCTCCAGGAGGGACAACAGAATGATGGGGATGAAGGTGATGGGTGATTCTGTGGCCATGGTTCAAGGAAGGACTGGCCACTCTCCAAGTGGCCTAGGGGGGTTGAGACAGAGGGGATTGAGGTGGGAACAGCCCTCTGGAATCACAGAGATTTAGAGGGTGAAAAGTGCAAAGGAGGAAGAGGAGACATTGAGAGAGGAGATGTAAAATTACTGAGTATGAGTAATGGGGTGAAAGAAAGAAGTTTATTCAACACATCACTAACTTTCTTGGATGGTAAATTCTCAGTGGTTTCAGATTAGAGTTGAAGGGAAGCAGTGGAATAGTCATTTAAATTCAGACCAAAACACTTTATTATGCCAAATAAAACCGTACCAAACCCCAGTTTTCCTGTTCTTGTGCTGAGTAGAGCCAGTTTGGGGTATGAATAGCTAATCTTGCCCTTAGAGATGAGCAATCAGTGCCTCAGGCTCTAGGGCTCTGCAGCATCCCAGTCATGTAAAGCGTCTGCAGAGGAAAATGATTCAGAGTTAGGTTGCTCTGATCAGCATCTCAGACTCAGCCGCAGCATTTTCCCCCTGAAAAGTCACTTTGGCTTTGGCTCACTCTTTAGAGAGCATCACTCAAAGCTTATGTTCCACCTCAAAAATCTTCTCATTTTCATTTCTGTCGAAACTAAGTGCCTTGGAAAATACAGGCAGAAAATACCAAAACCTTCTAAAAGGCTGAAATAAGGCAAGAGCTGGCAGTGCAGAAATCAGCACTTCTGGTGGGTCAGTGGAGACCAGAGCTGCAGTGGAAGCTCTCAGGAGGAGCACAGCACAGCCAGGACTTTGGGGGGTCACTGGGCATCACTAGGACAGAAGGCACAGTGGGTTTTCCTGAGCTCTGAGGTTTTCATGTGAAGTCTTCTAATGACAAGCAGCCTGAGAAAACAGCAACACTACACTGTGTATCTCAGAAACACCAAGTCAAACAGGCGTCACCTTTCCCACTTCGCTTCCCGTTCCATCCCTGACCTAGACCTTCCCTTGCTGCTCGCTGATTGTCTTGGCAATTAGTCTGATGAATGTGAAATAGCAGCACAGGCTCAGTCAGGGCTGCGTTTCTTCTTTCCCCGTGGCTTTTGGTGCCCTTTGGCTCCCCGGGGGGAGCAGTCGGGGCATGGGTGCTGGGCAGGTTCCTGCAGTGCTGGCGTGCAGGGACACAGCTGTGCCCACACCCTGCTGTGATTCACTCAGGAAGTGTTTCTTTATCTAATTAAGAGCAGTGCTGGCTGGGTCGGGGTGGGTTCACAGCTCCTAGGTCGTGGGGAGGTATGTGGGAGGCTGAAGGTGCAGACAGAGCACAGAAACACCAGTAGACCCAACGGATGGTTTGTGCTGCTGATTGACAAATAAGATGCCATTTTTTTGTTGCTGTTCACTGATTGTGGGTTTGCCCCTGGAATTTTGGAAACAGCTTGGCTGATGGAACATAACAAAAAGTCCATCTTGTTCCCTCTGCACACATTCCTCAAACCCCGAGTCAGGCAATGGAGCATAAACAGCACTGACCTCAGACACCCTCGTGCCCTCTCCTCTGAGTTATTTGCCATCTCTGTTTTTCCACAGATGTTGATGAGTGCCAGGTCCACAACGGGGGCTGCCAGCAGAGGTGTGTGAACACCCTGGGCTCGTACTACTGCGAGTGCAGACCAGGCTTCCGCCTGCACGCGGACGGCAGGACCTGCCTCGGTAAGGCACCGTGTGGGGACTTTACTCCCTTACCCTTCTCCTCCTGGTAAACCCATGGCAGTGTGCAGAAAACACTCCCTTTGCTTCCTCACTCCCACCCACGCCCTGTGCAGGGAGCAGGAGGTGATGCTGATGGATGTCGTGTTCTGATTGTCTTCCCTAAGAGGTTTCTTAGGGTTCATTGCTGTTCTTCCATGTGGTCACGTAGAACTGTGGCTGCTTTGCGGTTCCTGAGTTTATTCTGGTTGGGAGAAGTAACTTCCAGTGCTTTGATGCTTCTGCTTTTGATTCAGGACACATCAGATACAGAATTTTCAGAACAGATATACAAACTAGATGATTAGAAGTTTCAAGTCAGGCTTGTTCTAGTCCTCAGCTACAGCCCATGCTGTGGGCACCAGGTGTGCCACCCAAGTGGCAATAAACAGAGATGTGTGGGGAACTGTGGCCATAACAATCCCCAAATCCTCTTCCTTGGGATGCTGATCACACATCCATTTGGATGGTACATCTCCAGACATTGTGATTCAGGTGCCAGGTTTGCCTTGCAGCTGATTTCTGGGCCAAGTTCTTGAAGTATTGTCTTCCTGCCTCAAACTAGAGACTCAGAGTGGAACCAGCTGAACTCTGAGTCTGCCTCCAGCATCTGCTGCTGCTTCAATTAAACCTCTTCTCCCTCATAGCCTCATCTGACACATTTTTCCATTATTTGAGGGTTATTTTCATACAAGTGGAAAGAATTCCTGGGTGATGGTATTCCAGAGGCCACTGTGGGTTTTCTCAGAATACAGTTACACTCCAGGGTTTGCTGTGTGAGCTGATTCCAGTTGGGAATGGTGATGTGAGCAGGAGAAAGTCAACCAGGGAAGTGGTACCCAGCGCTGCACAGATGCACATCTGGCCACAGCTGCCTCCACTGCCTGAAAACACCCAAAACCCACAGTGAGACTTAATGTGCAAATTCCCTGAGAGCCCTATATTTTGCTGGAAAAATCCAGAGGCAAAAGGATGGCACATGAAGGACAAAGCCAACCACTCCTGCTCGCTGCTCCAGCTCTGACCCTGAGCGCTCGTGCCGCCGGTGACGCGTTGCTGCTGTTCGCATGTAAGTGTGTTGTGGTCTGTCATCTCCTAATTGTCTTCAGAATATGCTGCTCCTTTCTTGTGGTGTGCAGCGATGCTGCTGCCTCTGCCTCATGGAATAAAACGTGGGACAAGCTGAAATCAGGAGTTCTCCACAGTGTCAGCCCCAGAAGGTGGAAGAGTCTCCAGAGAAAGGGTAAAAGGGATTACTACAGGGAGGAATCTCTTCTTTAAAAGCAGTTTCCATCCTTTTCTTCTGCTCTTCAGGCTGACCTGGCAGCGTGGCTGTGCCAGGCAGAGCAGTCCCATGGATCCAGGCAGGCAGGGCTGCCCTGCTCCTGCTGCCTGTGCCCAGCACTGCAAACCTGCTTTGTAGGAAACTTGGGGCCAAGGACAGAGATGAACTGTAGGAGATGTTTTGGGGACAGAAAGAGCATAGTGACATTTTTAGTTCAGGTCTGTCAGACCATGGATCTGATTCCTTTGATGTTTTCCAGTCCTCACAAAGGCTCTGATGAAGAGTTGGTGGCAGTGCCTGGAGCACAGCACTCCACAGTCCCTGCGATGTGGCTGAGGTAGCTCTCCAGGGTTAGCTGGTACCTGGGGTCTGGCTCAGGAGAGTACAAAACCAGCTCAAAACCATGTTCTCCCACCTACTGCTGGTGCTGTGGGTACTCTGCAGCTCAGCCAGGCGAGATCCTTTCGTTGTGCCTTTGTTGTTCAAATATAGAAGTCACTGCTGAGGGAGGGAGAGGAGGAGCAGCCGCTTCTCTTGAAAGTGAAACGGAACAAAAAGAGGCCTTGGACGTCCTGAAATTACCTCTTTCTGTATCAGAACCACATGGGCAGGAGCAGGAAGCTGAGATCTCCAGGTCCTTCTCCACCGTTTCAGCACAGGGATGCAGGCCAGGCCAAGGAGAAGGGATTAATGGGAGCCAATTGCTTTTGTTGGCCTGTGGAGCAGAGAGATGGTCTGGATTAACACACAACATGTTTCTGGAAATCGTCTGAGGTTAGGGTAAATCAGTTTGGGGTTACATGATGGATCTCTATTCGTATTAGGAGCAGTTCAGACGGAGGACTCTCAAGGGTAGCAGTGATGCAGTGAGCAGAAGGACTGTGCAGGAGGTTTGTGTGGGTTTGAACTGTGTGTGCAGAGGGTCAGTGCCCATGTGTGCTTGGTGAGACCTTTGTTTTTGCAGACAAATGGCACATTTGAAAGAATTTGATCTTTTCTTCGCCCAGTCACAGTTTTTCTTAGAATCGATGGGTTTGTGTGACACTGCCAAAGGGAATGTCCCACTCAGTTCTGGTTCCAGCTGCCTGTGTCAGCTCACTGCTGCTGATGGCAAGTCACTTGGATCTGAAGGAAAGGTGCTGCAGATGGGAGAGAGAAGAGCAGCTGGAGGGTGCAGAGCTCAGGTGTTAAATCAACTCCTCTGTTAGGCTGCTGTCACACTGACCCATTCCCCACGCTCAGTTAGTGATAACAACATCCCCTTCATCCCTCCTCATCCATTTCCTAGGCCTGAGAGGGTCAGAATCTCAGAGCAGCACCTTTCAGCAGCCCTGCACTCCCCTCAGACAGGGGATGGAAGGAAGGTTCCTCTTGCAGACGCCGAAACATCATCTGTGGAAAATCTGTCTGAGCCGTAATTGCAAAGATCTGTGCAATGCTCAGGATGACACTGGATTTGGCAGCGTCCACACAGAAATGTTAGGCTCGGCAAAGCATCTGGGAATGGAAATATTTTTAGAGTGGTTCTGTAAACAGAAAAAAAAACCCCAGCAGTAATTAAAACAAGGCCAGCGGCGAGGTCTGCTGGCTGTGACTCCACGAGGAGCCAGCTAAGGAGACCAGAGTGAGCAGCCCTTGCTCTGGGGTAAAGACACCCAAACCGATCACAATCAGCTTGTTTTGTCTTGCTGTTCCCAGTCCTTGAATGGCACCAGTTCATGTCTCAGCACAGCTGGGGTGCTGCAGAGCCCCTTGCCCCTTGGCATCTCTCTGTGGTGGTACAAGACATGTTTGGCTCATCGTGCCCGTGCCACCAACACTCTAGGGCTCATGTATAGCCAGGGATGCCAATCACTTCTTCCCCGTGGATAAGTCTCTTGGCAGAGGAGAACTTCTGGTTCCCATCACCCCAGTGGTCTGGGACAGCAGCATGTGCAGCCCTTTGGTCTTGCTGTGTGGTCACAGAGCAGGGAGGGGCCTGGAGGGCTGTTCCTCTTGAGGAGTAGGTGTGATAGCAAATAGGTGACACTGAAAGAGACACGAGAGGAAAGAAAACACTCTGTGAGACCTCTGCAGTCTCATGCTTCACCTTTGCCATTCTCCCAGCAATCTGCACATGCTCTCCAGCCTTGCAGGGGTTCTCTCTGCTGAAATCTCGTGTGGCAGAACTCAGGCTTTAGTTTTTTCCACTCTGAAAAGCTGTCCTGTAGAAGTTTGCAAGGAGGCCACTATTTAGCCTGCAAAATCATCTGAATCGTGGCATCCTGGGAGGTTATTTCAGATGTAAGATGCATTGGCTTGTTCTGCGCTGGCCCAGTGCTTTTCCCAGCTGAAGGAATGTTTTGGCATTCATCAGCATTGTTTTACTTCTCCCTCTGACAAAAAAAGGCACTCCAGCAAGCACATTATTTATAGCTATTTTTGAATATATGTTATTAAACACTTTAATATATCAGAATATTTTTAAATGACCACCCATCTCTGCTAGAGCCTGAGCAGTGTAACTCTGACCCGGAGCTTTTCAGGAACGCTGAGTATTTCTGTTGTTCCCTTCCAAATGGATTAAGGGAACAATGTCAGCACAGCTAACATAAACGTGAGTCCTTGCTCCAGACGTATGTTGTGTATGGCAGAACCTCCACCCTATTATGTTGCTTTTGCTCCCCCAAATGTTGTTTAGCTAATTACAGGCATAAAAATGGAAGTTGAGTTTTTTAATGCTTGACCTCCAAGTAAAGGTGCAGTGTTTGCAGGGGAACAGTGTGCAGAAAAACCTCCACGTTTTTGCTTTTTATTTTCCTCCTGAGCCAGAGATTTGTTTTCACTAATGTACAGGAGTATAGACCCAACTTGCCTTGGGATTCAGAGATGTGTTACAAGCAGAGACTTCTACTGGCAGCTGTTTTCCAGGCTCTCCTGCTTCCAGAGCTCCAGAGGTTGTGGAGGGCACTGTGATCACCTGAAGGATCAGCCTGGGGAGAGATGGTTTTCATTAGAGTTATTTTTAGCTTTCTCTTAGGATTCCTCAGAGCCAGCACATTAGTTTACTCTGGAGTTTGAAGAATAGGTCAGAAACATGTGAGACCACGATGCATCATACCATTCTGCTTAGGGAAGCCAGGGCTGGTTTTCCATCCTGGACCAGGGACGAGCTGAGCTGTGTGTCACCCACCCAGCTGTGGTGGGCAGTGGGTTGTGATACTTTGGTAGCTCCTGAGAGGCAGAACAGACTTTAAAGGCCATTTCCCAGTTCCCGTTAGGGACACCTCTTTGGAGCAGTCTCTGAGTTGCTCCGCAGTTAAAGAGTAGGTGGGATAACTTGGGAGACATGTGGTAGTCCAAGAGGAGCTTTTCAGCATTTGGAGGTGTGTAATTACACCATGCTCCTCTACAGAGCCTGTGAATTCTGCCCCAGAAAGGCCTTCCCTGCTTTGTTTTCTAGCTCAGATGTCTCCTGGATACGAGGTCAGTGGTCCTGGGTATCTGCAGTAAAAACAAGCAGGAAAACTCAGCCTCATGGCTGGTTGCAAGGTGCACACACTGAGTTATCCATCCCAGTCCTCTGCTTGTCCCACAGAGACATCCCAGTTTACAGGGAGGGGCAGGAGAGGGCTGTGTCCATGCTGGCTGATGTTAGCAGGCTTGTAAGGAGAGGACAGTCCACATGTTCTGTCATGAGGTCTGTTTTGTGCCGTAGCCTAGGCAAAACCTTCTGTTTTCTGACTGTTTGGAATCCTTTGGGCTCCTTGCGCAAGGCCACACAGAAACTCCACGGCAGGGCCAGGAACACCAGTTGGGAATCTCAATTCCCAGTCCTGCTGCACTAGGGATGAAATCCGAATTCCTGCCAGTGTATTTCCATGTGCTCCTGCTGGGTGACACTGCTGGGCACAGCATCCCTGAGCCCACGTGTTCCAGGGGCCGTGCAGAACTACCCTGGTCAGCACCCTGAGCTGGGGGCTGTTACACCTGATTGAAGTATGGACAGGATCTTAAACATCTTAAAACGTTTTTCCCTGAGCATTCCCAGAACTGGGAATACCTTCTGGGCCTCGCCCTGTGCAGTCAGTGATTTTTCGCGTGTCACTGAGCCAGAAATTCAGTTTTCCACATCATTTTGTTACAGAAAAACCTGACTATGCTGGAGCACAGATCTCGGAGCACCTGCAGTGGCTGTGCTGGCAGAGGATGTTGGGAGTTTGGGCAGCAGCAGTGAGCAGTCTGCTCGCTGACACGGTGCCCTTGGGAGCGGGCGGATGCCTGGCAGGAAACAAGCCTGGTCCTGGCTTCCCTCCCATGTGCTGCTGCACAGGGCCTAACCCAGACCCCTGTGTCCTGGTCTCACCTTCCAGGAGAGGCTGGGATCTCTGATGATGAAGAGTGATTCTGAGTTCCTAACCAGTACTGTTGAGCTGTTCTTCCCTCGAAAGAGCAGGGTCCCATCTCAAGGGTCCTGCTGGCACGGTAATGGGTTTTCTCCTCTGCACTGCCCACAGGTGTTTACAGCAACATCTCCCACTTCACATGCTCCTTGCTAATGAACTTATCACTTTAGCATGGGCTGAACATGCCCCAATTTTGCATTCTCCTGAGCAGTGCTCTAAGGGTGTGTGATCTGCCCTGGTCCTGTGCCAGTGGCTCATCCAGGTGTCCTTCACTCATCCCAGTGCCATTTGCTCATCTTGGTGCCATCCTCTTGGTGACAACCCTGCTGTCCCTTTGCCTTGCAGCTGTGAACTCGTGTGCCCTGAACAACGGTGGCTGTGAACACGACTGTGTGCAGGTGACGCTGACACAGCATCGCTGCCAGTGCCGCCACAACTTCCAGCTGCAGGAGGATGGCAAACACTGTGTCTGTGAGTCCCTTGGGCACCACGAGGGGCTGGGGAGGCAGAGCTTCCACCTGGGAGCTGGGGCTGGGGAGCACTCACCAGCACACTCAGATGTCCAACAGCTCGGGCTGGGGTATTTCCAGTAAAAACTCTGGATGTTTTGTTGTCATGGATGTATCCTGCAGCTTATTCCAAAGGATAGGAAGAGCTGCAGGAGTGTGGCCAACAATAATGAAATTGTATGAAGGCTCAGGCTGCTGTGAGAGTGGAGGAACAGCACCGTGTGGCAGTGGGATGGGATCTTCCCCCTCGGATTCAGACAGCTCTCTGGCTGACCTGCTCCCAGCTCAGGAGGGGGAGAAGACAGAGGGGACGGAGCACAAGGTTGATCTCCTCATTCATAGCAGTTGACATTCAAGAGACAGGAGGAGGGGAGTCTTTAGTTGTGAAGTTGCTAAGGGAAAAGCAACAACTGGGATATTAGAACTGCAGCAGCTGGTGGAGTTTGAAGCATCTGTGCAGGTCCCGGAGCAGGTCAGAGATTGGAAAACCTCTTGGTAGGAGCACTTGGAGCAAATTGCCAGCACCTGCTCTGCAATCTCTGCAGAGAGATGTGCCAAGCTTCTCCTGGAAGGGTTTTGCTGTGCCTAGTGCCAGCCTTTTGCAGGATCTCACACCACGCAAACCCTCCTGCCCGGATGGAGCAGTTAGCGAAGCAGTAACAGGGATTTCCTGCCTGATGCAGAACAGGATTTCTCAGCCTGCAGACTCCTCTGCTGGGCACAGCTGCTTGGTGCTCTGCTCCCCAGCAATGCCACGTGTCTGGAATGACCCTGCTCTGTGCTCTGCCCTGCAGGGAGGAACCCGTGTGCCGACAGGAACGGGGGCTGCATGCAGCTGTGCCACAGCCAGCGCGGCCGCGCGCGCTGCGACTGCCACCCTGGGTACCGCCTGGCACCCGACGGCAAGGCCTGCGAAGGTCAGTGCCCTGCTAGCCTTCCCTGGGAACTCAGTTCTCAACTCTCAACTCTGCTCCTTTGCTGGGCTGGACCCAGGGAAGAATTTGGGGCGTGAGAAACCAGTGAACAACTCAGACACAGTAAGAGTTGTCCCCTTGGAAGGGTGTTCGTGGCTCAGCCTGCTCTGCTCACTGGTTGCTCACCTGTTGCAGATGTGAACGAGTGCCTGACAGGACTGGCCATGTGTGCACACCAGTGTCTCAACACTCGTGGCTCCTTCAAGTGCACCTGCAACCCAGGCTACGAGCTGGGGGCGGATGGCAGGGGATGCTACCGTGAGTACTGCGGGCAGAGCCCGCGCGGTGGGACGGGGTCAGGTTGGCTTCTGCACGTGTTTGTCACTGCCCTCTGTGAATTGCCAGGGCTGAGCCAGAGCAGCGTTTTCTGAGGAATTTCCCAAGCAGGTTTGTGGCTGCTTACTCTCCCACCAAGATAAAAAACTTGGTCTGATTTTTAAAGACAGTCCGAAGCTACTTTTTGCTGGTTTAGGCATTTGATTTGGAGCCATTTGGCTCCACATAAGCCAAGTTCTGCTCTTGGGGACTTCGTTGGCCGAGTTCAGTCAGCTGCAGATGTGTCACTGAGGAAGGAACTGAGCCAGTGAAGGGATCACATCTGCTCCCATCAAGGAAAGAAATAAACACTGATGCAAGAGTGAGCCAGACTGTCCGTGCAGCTTTGTTCAGCTGATGCACACAGCAGGGACGACCTGAACCAGAGCTCTCAGCACCAGCAGCTCCCTCACGATGACAGCCACCGTGGCAGGCCCAGTGCTGGCAACTGGTGTCACTGGGAGCTGTGCACTCCACCTGTGCAGCTGCTGGAGCCTGCCGAGGGTGTGAGGGTAAGGCTTCACAACCCATAAATGAGTCTTGAGAGGCATCAAACAGAGCAGTGTGAGGCTGATGACATGATATTGAAGAGCCTACATGTACACAAATACCTTCCTAGGACCACAGCTGATCTCACAGCATCACCACTGACAGAGCTTTGGGGCCAACTGCAGCACAAAGCAGCCTTCCTGCACAGAAAATGTTCCTGCCCATTCTAGCACATTTTAATGCAAACCCCTGCTTGTTCTGCATTAATAGGAAATAGAGAGAGAGGGATGATAACCATGTTGTGAAATATGGAATATTGTCTTCCCCTGTGGCGCAGCTTTTGTTTTTGACAAGCACAGATCCACTGGGAAGCATCAAACTCCCTTTCTTTGGGTCTGAACACACAGAAAGCTCTAAAAATGTTCTTGAAGGCAGAAATTGTTTTCCTGAGGTTCAACACTGAGTCAAAGCTCCATGAAACAAGTTCCTTTTAGTTTAAGAAAGCTTAATTAACTAGACAAGTTTACAGAAACCTTGCCAAGCTCAGATGATCTATGGCTGCGATTGATGTTTGTGCCGACCATTTTTGACATGTCAGGAACTAACGTTTCTCGCTGTAGGCATCTGGATATTTCCCTAGTTAGCTGTATTCTGCTGCTCCCATTTCTCCCTGGCACCAGAACAGCTCTGCTCTGAGGCTGAGCCAACTTTTGGTTGGCAGCAGACGCTGCAGCTTGGCAGGAGCAGGAGCAGTTTCATCCGCAGCCTGTTCATCCCAGAGATTGTCCAGAGCCTCTCCAGGACTCTGTCCCTAAGAGGCTGCGTGAGACCCTTTGGTTTCTTTTTATACCCCACTTCCCAGCCCAGCAGTGGCCTCTGTGCAGAGCTATTTCCATCCTTTCCCACTGCAGATCCCCCTCCTCAGCAGAATGTGGTGTCAGGAGCTAACCGGAGCACGGCACCGAGGGCAGGCATGGGCAGAGCTGTGTCACACAGGAGTCTAACCACTCTGACTTTTCCAGGAATAGAGATGGAGATTGTGAACAGCTGTGAGGCCAACAACGGTGGCTGTTCCCACACATGCCACCACACCAGCTCTGGCCCAGTCTGCACCTGCAACTTTGGCTTTCGGCTGGAGGAGGACCAGAAGTCGTGCACGGGTAAGGGAAGGTCCAGACTTGACTCACAAGCACATCTTGGGTAATGATGAGGATCTCTGTTAGCTGCTGTGTATGTGCACTACAGACAGGTTAATGAGACTGGAAACAGATGCAAAGTGAGAGGAGAGGAGATGTTGCTTTGCTCTGAGACGTTCTCCAACCTTCACTCAAGATACACTTGGACAGCAATTATGACTTCCAAACCAATTAGTTTTTCCCTGCTGGAACTGCTCTAAGCAGGAGACAGTGGTACAGCTGGAATCACCTCTCTTGTAAGCACACAAAACCTGTAACAGCAATGTCAAACTGGAAATCACAGTGAACTTCCCACAGGCCTAGGGCACCTGGGATTCCTCCCTCGGATGGGGAGGAAGATCTGTTAACACAAAGCTCCCTGATTTTAAGAGGAGCTCAAGAGGAGCCCAGCATTCATCAGGAGATCAGTAAAAGCTAACTAGAACTAGTCAGGCAGCAACTTAAAGAGTTATTGTCACCACTGCACAGTGTATTAACACCCAGCACCCTTTGTTTGCCATCTAGATATCAACGAGTGTGACACTGGTTCTCACTGCTGTCAGCAGGACTGTTACAACTACCCTGGGGGCTATGAGTGTGCCTGCTATGCTGGGTACAGGCTCAGCACGGATGGCTGTGGCTGTGATGGTGAGCACAAACCCCTCACTGGGCTCCAGGCAAACCTACACAGGGCTCAGCCTCGCAGCAGGGCAGGAGGCACCCACAGAACGGGGCCCTCTGACTCTGGTTTGTCTGCTGTCACCCTCAGTGTGCTCAGTGTTAGGGCAACTCAGCAGTTCTGACCCCTACACTAAGCCCAGCACAGCTGCAGATGGAACTTTTGACCACACTGAGTTCAGCTCAGGTTAACTCAGAGTGAGCTGCTCCAGGTCTGACCCCATTAACTCACAAAACCCATTTGATGTTCAGCCCCAGAGGCCAACGCTGCCCATCACTTTCACCCGTGAGATTCAGGCTAATAACAGTGTCTGTATAAAGCACAGCCAAGACAGTGAGTAATGAAGCTTTTAATTAAGAGAACAAGGGATTGTCCGACCTGGTGTGAACAGCCAGAGGTTTCTCCCAGTTTCTCCCAGCTCATACCAGTTTTCCTGCCAGCTCTCTGAGTCACCTTCTCAGCAGAAAGAACATGGGCAAAAATTCCACTAATGAGTTGTTTTCACTACCAAAGCTCTCAGCATTTCACAGGTAAAGAGCCAAGCTCACCCACCTGTGCCTACACAGTTAGTGATGGATAGGAACTGAAACCCAGGTGTTGCTGATCCCTGAGGTAGTTTCACTCTGTTTTTAGAGTCAATGGCTTCAAATCCCCAGCAGAGAGGATGTCATCAGCCATAGCTGCATGGCCAGACAGCCTGTCCTGCACAGAGGACCTGCTCTGTTTACACTGATCACATGTTTTGCAGATGTGGATGAGTGCTCTTCAAATAATGGTGGATGTGAACACACATGCCAGAACCAGCCAGGGTCGTTCCAGTGTGGCTGTGAAGTTGGGCACAAGCTGGATGAAGACCGAAGGAGCTGCATCTGTAAGTACATCATCTGCTGCTGCAGGTGCATGAGCAGCCAGACCTGTGTGGCAAGGGTGAGGTCAAAGCTTCTCACATAGATCTGGGCCCACTCTAGCCATAAAAAACCCAAAGAAACAAGTTGTAAAAGTTTTAGAGATGTCAATATGGAGTGAGATCAGTGTTGGAAACCTGCAACCCACATTGCCCAGCCCTGCACAGACAGCTCTGTTGTCCCTTTCCTACTGCAGAGGTTGCCCCAGTATTCACCTCCCAGTGATCCTGTCTCCTTTCCCTCTTTGGCACTGTCACCTCTGTCGCTGTTCCCCAGCTCTAGAGGACACCGTGGAAGCTCTGGACGGTCGTCGCCCTGTTATCCGCCCCGTCCCTCACGTTGCCATCCTGAGAGATGAGTTTACACAGCTCTTCAACGATGACTATGAGGAGGAGGAGGAGGAGATGGAAGCAAGAGGAGAGCACACGCTTTCGGAGAAATTCGGTGGGCAGCAGTGACAGTAAATGCCATGCTTTGCTTGGGACTCTGCAGGAGTAATGGTGCAGTCTGGGTTTGGCTGTGTTTGGTGAGCACACCCACAGGTCCCATTTCAGGCTGCTGCATTTAGCTTTGCCATGGTGGCATCATGGGGATTTCTCTGCTCAAACCCCCTGGGGTGCTGGAAGGTTCTCACTCGTGGTGCCTCTCGTTGCAGTCTGCCTGGAGCACACATTTGGCCCTGACTGCAGCCTGACCTGTGAGGACTGCCAGAACGGAGCCACCTGCAACGCTGAGGGGACAGGCTGTGTCTGCCCTGCTGGCTGGGCTGGAATCCTCTGCAACCAGAGTGAGTGAGCAGTGCTGGGGGCAGTGGTGAGGGAGCTGGGTGGCTGCCCTAACCCTGCCAGTGTTCACAGCCAGGTTGGATGAAACCTTTGAGCATCCTGGTCTAGTGGGGAAGTGTCCCAGCCCACGGCAGGGGGTTGGGACTGGATGACCTGTAAGATCCAATCCAACCCCTAAAATTCTATGATTCTGTGCAGCCATGTGAGGCTGTGGCTCATCTCCCTCTCCCTCCCCAGCCTGCCCAGCTGGCACCTTCGGCAGCAACTGTAGCCAGACCTGCCTCTGCCAGAATGGAGGAACCTGTGACCCCATCAGTGGCAGCTGCCGCTGCCCTCCCGGCGTGGCTGGGCAGCTCTGCCAGGACGGTGAGTCCCTGCTCTCCTCGCTCACCTCCCAGGGCTGGAGGTGATTCCCTTTCTCCTCTTTTCTGGCCTATCAGCGCCTTAGCAGAGTGTTTGCCATCACTTGATAAATGGCTGTTCTGGCCATCTCCAGTGTCACTCTGATGTCCCAGTTGTGCTCCTCTGAAGCCTGAGAGTGTTTCCCACGGGATGTTCTACACTGGTCCCTTTGTAGCTGTTCACTGATGGCATCTTTCAGCTCTCTGTTTGAGCCATCCCCGTGTGAGCAGCTCCAACACATCCCTGCTCCATCAGGCTCCATGGGTCACTGAGTCTTGTGTGGACAAATGTCATTTTAATAAGGAAAAGCTGGTAAAGGGACTCCTCACCCACTAAACAGTGCTGCAGGGAGTGTGCCTGGTCTTTGCACTGTGAGACCTTTGCAGTCCCTGATGGCTACTCGGCCATGACTGGGAGCAAATATATATATTTCATGGGGCATTCAGTGGCAGACACAGAAAAGAATGTCAAAACCACAATTTCCATGGAAACCATGGAGGTGTTTCCCACTGAAGAAAACCCAAAGCACTGCAAAGCTGTGACAGCAGTAGCTACTCACAGCACCCAAAGGAGATGTCACTGCTGGTGGTGTTTGTTTCTTGCTCCCAAAGGGTTAAAATTTGGGGGACACAATTTGAAAGCTCAGAATGAGTGAGACAATCAGACATTCAGACAAAAGAGCTTCAGACACATGTTGGGAGCATATGGGAGCTATTACTGAGGGAGGAGAGTGAAGCAGAATGTAAATGAACACTAGAGATACCCCGACCATCCCTTTCTGTGGGAAGGAGGTGGTTGGGGGGCACAAAGAGAAAACAGGAAGGTAAAATTAAAATAAACAATGCAGAATTGCTCTGTTGTCCCAGGGTGGCACTTCCTCTGCTGCTCTGGTCGCAGGGAGAAGGCACTTGCTGCTGGCCAGAGCGTTCTGCTGGCACAGCCTGCTGCCATGTGCTTCCAACACCCACATCTTTAGCATAACAGAGAAAGAACAGCAATTTTATACCCTTAATAGTGCAAATATCACTGTGGCTTATCAACAGCAGGAGCCTTGTGGGTTACTTTCCCACGTAGGAAAGCCCTGACCTCCCAAAGCTCTGTGGGTGGGTTATTTCCAGCCCAACCAGCACAGTTACTGGTCCCAGCAGGTGCAGAGCTGGTGGTGCCCTCGAGGCACTGTGGAGAGTGGCAGCAAGTGCCATCCCCTGGGACACTGAGCCAGCTGGTTGGAGGTGATGCAGGGAGTCTGACTGGATCCCTTGCCCAGGTGCATCGCTGGCCACGCACGGCTCTGCTTCTGGGATGTTTTTCTACTGGGAATCAAATGCCTGTCTGAAATTGCCTCATCCTCCCAGGAAATCTCTCTCTCTCTATTACTAGGATGCCCTAAAGGATTTTTCGGGAAGCAGTGCAGGAAAAAGTGCAACTGTGCCAACCGGGGGCGTTGCCATCGGATTTACGGAGCCTGTCTGTGTGATCCCGGGTTGTACGGCCGCTACTGCCACTTGGGTATGTCCATCCTCATCCTCCCTTGGCTCCAGCCTTGTCCCTGGGAAGGGCTGTGCCCTGACGTGTGCCCCTGTGCCCGCAGCCTGCCCGCGGTGGGCGTTCGGCGCGGGGTGCTCAGAGGAGTGTGACTGTGTGCAGCCTCACACGCAGGACTGCGACCGGCGCGACGGCTCGTGCCGCTGCAAGCCTGGCTACCATGGCCCACGCTGTGAGACCAGTGAGTGCCTCTTTTCCTGAGCTCGTTTCTGCGGGGAGAGCTTGGCACGCTCTGCCACGTTCAGTTGTCACCAGGACAGCTGTACCCGTGGGCAGTGATGCTCAGGAGGGTGCTCAGCACCTGAGGCTGCAACTCTGCCAGGGGCAAGGAGTAATTTCACCCCTTCTGTCTCTCTCCTCTGGCTGCTCACAGGCTGTGAGCCTGGCTATTACGGGGATGGCTGCAAGAAGAAGTGTAGCTGCTCCCCAGGAGTGTCCTGTGACCCTGTCACTGGAGAGTGCCAGAAGGAGTGTCCCCGAGGCTACCACGGGGAGAACTGTGACCAAGGTAAGGCAGGACCGAGCTGTGTGCTGTGAACTCACCACTCCTCACACTTCTTCTTCACAAAACGACATGAGAGCAATTGCACAATCCCCCAAGAGCCCCAGCCCAGTGCAGAGGATCTGACGAGTGACGAGTTGAGGCTTTGGGGGGCACAGGAACCTCCATCCGCAGGGCCCTGTGAGACACTGTTGTTTCTCTAAAGCAGAGGAGCAGGATTCCTCATGCCAAAGGAGTCTGGTTCAGGAAAGGAGAACAAGGTCTCACTTTATCCTGCCCCTCTCTTCATTTGCAGATGAAGGTGATAGAGATCTAATTATCTTTCCCTTGCCCTTGATGTCTTTTCCCTTCCAGGCAATCTGTGCCCAGCACAACGGTATCACATTTTCTGCTCTGTTCCCTGTTCCATATTGAAACTCTGTTTGATCTGCAAGTGCAAAAGAGAAGTTTACATTTCATTTGCATTAGGATTTAAACTTCTGCCTCGGTATGAACCTCTTAGAGCAGTTTAGTGCCCTTCACATGAAGGGGCAGCCAACAGAACCGTGGCAGAACTGCCCAGCTCTGTGTGTGTCTAACTGTGTCTAACACTCAGGCTCTGAAGGTGCAGATTTCAAGATCCTGGGGGTGGTTGGGGTGTCAGACAGCTTGACTTTGTTCAGACAAAGGTGTTTCTAGTAAACCTAAAGGCAGTGAGTCATTGGCATGAGGTGCTGATTGCAAAACATGAACACAGTGCTTGCAAAAGAATAACTTCTGCCAACCACAGAGCTGAGCAGCGACTGGAAAGCCAATCTCCCCCTGCTCCTGTGGGGCTGGATCCTCCTGAATCCACTTCAGCGGGTTGTGTCCCACAGAGAATGCAAAAAGTTGGACTGCTGAAGTCCACACTGAAGACAGACTGCAGCAGAAGACACTGCATGTAGGGGCTGGCAGTGGCCAAATCTGGGCTTGGATTAGAGCATCCCCCGAGTTTCAGCACTAAGTGATGTTTAGTCAAGCACTCCATTAGCCCAGAAGTTACAGCTATCAGCCTCACTGATCTGCCAGCACAGGGTCGTGGTGCAGAGCACCTCTCTGACAGATGATGGGCTCTTGGTCAGAACCAGAGCTGCAGGCCCAAGGCAAGTGCTGCCAGAGCTGCATAGCACTAGCAGGAGAGAGGGGAGCAGCTCCTGCAGGGCAGGGTCTCACAGCCCTGAGCCCCCTGTGGTGGGATGCTGTGACCCCTGGAGCCCCAGGAGCCCCCAGAGTCCCCAGTGCCCTCGGCTCCTCGCAGGGCTGAGTACTCCACTCGGGCTATTTTTAAGAAGGGTAAGAAAGGAGCTGGAGCCTTAGGGGGAAGTCACAGGAAATAACACAAATATTTGTATAGAAATAGTAGGCTCTTGGCTGTTGTTCGGATCTGGAAATTATTAAAGGGTGAAGACAAACATCTGCCATCAATTAGCAAAGAGGAGGAATAACAAAAACTCCACTGTGTCCCTGGAAATCGAGGCGCGGGGTGCGTGTCCTCGGCGGGCGGTGAACGTCGGTGTGCTCTGCTCTGCCCCAGCATCACTGAGCATTGGCTTGGGTGAGCGTGGAGGATTTGAGGATCTTTGGGTCTGGGGCCCTCGGGCTGCACGTCACTCCTTGGCTGCTAAATCGTGGCACAGGGTACAAAGTGCTAACTGAGCTGTGTCAGCAACCAGAGCAGAGGGAAGGAAAAGTGCTTATTCCTCCTGTGGATGAGGATGCTTCTTTATTCCTTTACATCTGTGTCCTGCAGCAAACCTGGCTGCTTGTTACAGCCCTGGTGCCCAGACCCTGGAGGCATTCAGCCACGGTGGTAAAAAACCCTCACAGCATCTTAGGAATGTCAAGGAGAGCTTCAGCATGGGGCTGTGACCCCAGTGTGCTGCACCCCAGCCCAGAGGGAGCAGAGTGGCTCAGGCAGTGGTTACTCTGCAAAGACCTTGCCCACAGACTGGAGACCAGTTTGGCCTCTTGTCCTTGTCCTTGTAAATCATGGACATGGTCTCCTGCAGCAGTGTGGGAGCCTCTCACAGTTGAGCATTTCCCCACAGACCTGAAGGTTCCTTTGGGCTGTGGGGTCAGTAAAGTGCTCTTGGGTGTCTCGGGATGGTTCTCACCCTGCTGTTGTCCCTGCAGAGTGCCCAGAGGGGATGTTTGGGGCTGGCTGCAGGCAGCTCTGTGCCTGTGGTGGGGCACCCTGTGACCGGACGACGGGGCAGTGCCGCTGCCCACCCGGCTGGATGGGACACGACTGCGGCCAAGGTGAGCAACCGCGCCAAGGGAGGGATTTGGGAGTAGAGCTATTAGTTTTATTCTGCTAAACTTAATTTTAAAAACATCCAATTGAAATCATCTTTATGGAAAATTAGAAAAAATGGTAAGTCTTAAGCACCAGCCTGGGCCAATTCCACTCCACTGCTGAGGCTGAGGAAAGCACAAGTAAACATACACCATGAAGATGAAGATATTTTCGGTTGCTGCAGTCCTTAACACAGGAGAGGAGCTTTTCTTTACCAATGTGTGTTTCTAATTGCCTTCACCAGATTACTCTTTAGCTGCTGGAAAACTAGAGAATCTGAAATGAAAAGCTTTTGCATGATTATGGGGTATTACAGCAGCTGGAAGGTATTAGTCACATATAGATGTCCTGCTCCTAAGACTTTGGCTGAGCAGTAAAACCACATGCACAGAGCTTACCATACATTTTGAGCAGCCTGTTTTCCAGGCCCTGGAGCAGCTTAGGAGCAGTTGGGGCAGGATTTTTGCCCTGGTTTTAGCTGTTCTTAGCCTTTTGCTCCTCCTTTGCAACTCGTAGTGGGTCTGGGAGCGCTGACTGATGTGCTGTCCATGGTGTGACCCCAGCTGTGGAGATCTTGTGCCAGCAACACCATTTCCCAGCAAGGAGCCCTTGGAGCTCCCCATGAGTGGATGCAAATCCAAGATTGGCATGGAAGTCCTGGAGTGAGCTCAGAATAGCACTTACTGAGGGCTTGCACAGTGTTTGTGGAACAAGCAAAGCCATGCTGTGCTCGCTGTGTCGCTGAGCAGAAGTCCACGTCGTGCACGAAGGAGAAAGGGAACCCAGAAAACAGACATTTCCTGCTCCCACCAGGGCTCTGATCCCCATGCTGTGTGTTCTCTCTCTGTCTGTGCTCAGCTTGCCCCGAGGGTCGCTGGGGACCAGGCTGCCAGGAGATCTGTCCTGACTGTGCCAACAATGCCAGCTGTGACCCTGCCACGGGAGCCTGTCTGTGCCTGCCAGGCTACACCGGCCAGCGCTGCCAGGATGGTGAGTGCAATGAGGGATGGTCTGGTAGACCTGGAGCTCCTGCTCCAGTGAGCAGAGCATCCAGTGATCAACCAGGCTTTGCCACGCTCAGCAGAGCAGGCTGAGCACTGTGCCTGTTCCTGTTGCCTCACTCATTGAGGGATCTTCCTTTGGAGTCTCCCTAGTTCCATCTCCACAGTGGTAACTTCTGCATCAGCAGAAAGGGAGACAAAATGCCGAGTCCCTCATACTCATACTTCAGCACCCACACTCGGCTGAGGATGTGTTGGTGCTGTGTGGGTGCTTCGGCAGAGCAGTACCTGTTGGGAGAGGGTTTCCACAGCCACCCCCAGTCACTCCCTCTT
>NW_008686738.1:7657-7933 GCF_000695815.1 Acanthisitta chloris | reverse complement strand
TTTCCCTTGGCAGTGTGTCCTCCTGGCTGGTTCGGGCCCAACTGCCAGCTGAGCTGCAGCTGTGGGAACGAGGGACATTGCCATCCGGTGACAGGGACGTGCAGCTGCCCGTCTGGCTGGACAGGGTACAACTGTCAGCGAGGTATGCTGCTGGGTCTGTGGCCATCGCTTCTGGGCCACACCGACCTGTGCCAAGATACTCTGTCATTTGCTTTGCTGTCACTTTTGTGCCTCTGCCAGGGAAATCTCTCTGAAATCCTTCGTGTTCCTCTCCTC
>NW_008686738.1:5487-7568 GCF_000695815.1 Acanthisitta chloris | reverse complement strand
ACTGAGCTTTCTGGGCACCTCCAGCCGTGCCCAGGAGAGCTGTGCCCGGTGGCGAGGGCAGCGCTGTGCCCACGCCGTGCTCCCTGCAGGGGCTGAGCAGGTGTGGCTCACACCACTGAGGGTCCTTCCTCCTGTGTTTCAGCCTGTGACATGGGGCGCTGGGGCCCTGACTGTGCCCACACCTGTAACTGCAGCCACAGCGCCGGGAGCTGCAGCGCGGAGACGGGACGGTGCCTCTGCGACGCTGGGTACGCGGGCAGCCGCTGCCCGGCGGTCCCGGGCACCCCCTGCACCTGTGTGTCCAGAGAAAGGCAGCAGTCTCTCCCCGTGCCCTGGCTGTGTGGCTGTCCCAGTCCTGGCACCATCCCCATCCTGTTCCGAGGGTGGTTGGGTGGTGTGGGTACACACCTGTAAGGGCTAGAACCTGTGGGCTGTTATAAAAAAGCAGCTGCCAGATATTCTTACTCCCTTCAGAGTTTCAGCCCCTGCCTTAGCACAGCTTTCCCAGGAGCCAGCAAAGGATGGGCTCCTCAGTCTCCTTTCCTTCCCTTCCCAGAGTGCCCAGAAGGATGGTTTGGGCTGGGCTGTCGGCACCAGTGTCAGTGTGAGAATGGAGCTGCCTGTGACCACGTCAGTGGGGCTTGTACTTGCAGCCCAGGCTGGAGAGGAACCTTCTGTGAGCATGGTGAGTACCTGGGACCACAGCTCCATCCCACAGGCTCTGCCCTTCCTCTCTCTTTGCAAAGAGAATCTTCAGGATGGTGATGGGGAGAACCACATGTCTGCAAGCTGCTGTCTCTGGTTTTAATTCTGCAGGAAAAAGGTCTAGGGGAAAAAAACCCAACCCACAACCAAAATGTAAACGAGGAGGGGATGCAGTGGATGCACAACTGCTGTGGTCACCCCTGTGTGTGCACATTGAACATGGGGTCTTGGAGCAGCATCTCAGATGTTTCCAGCTCTGCATAGGCATTTTTTTGGGTTTTCTCCTTTGTTTTCCACAGCCTGTCCCGATGGATTTTATGGACTGGAGTGTCGACAAGTCTGCAACTGCCTGAATGGTGCCCAGTGTGACCCTGTGACAGGCCAGTGCCAGTGTCCCCCTGGCTGGACTGGCCCCCGCTGTGGCCAGGGTAGGTGTCTGTGGGTAGGTACAGGGGTAGGATGGAGTGGGGCAGTGTGTGGGCACTCCAGAGCCTGTGCTGCCTCTTTACTGCCAGCTCATAGGAACCAGAGGGTTGGGTGTCTGTTCCCCATCTCTGATTTTCTCAGGGTGGAGTTTAATTCTGTGTGGCAGAGAAGTATTTGGATTTGAACTGCTAGGGTCTGGCTGAGCACATTGTGAACAAATGTGGTGAGGGCTTGGGCATCCAGCAAAACTGCTTCCAAATAGATAAAAGGGTGGACAATTGATAACAGTGTCTATGTTCAGATGTCAGCTCCTGCAGGACACAGTCATTATTTCCCCATAGCACCACAGAACCACCACACACAGCAGCTACAAACCAGTCCTGGGCCCTCTCCCAGCCCCTGGGATGGTTGGTAGGAGCCTGGCTGCAGGTTCCCACCTGCCTGCTCTGCTCCCCCAAAGGTTTAACTTGAAATTACTGAAATGTCATAGAATCCCAGACTGGTTTGGGTGGGAAGAGACCTTAAAGCTCACCTAGTCAAACCCCCTGACATGGGGTTCCTTGGCTCCCCACCCAAACTGACTTTGAATATTTTCTTCTCTTTTCTCATGTTGCACTCCTGTTTTTATACCCTTTTCTGCCAACCTGTCATGGATGTCACCCCGAGCAGGTGAGACACCAAAGGTCATTTTGTGGGCAGCTGAGCAGCCTCGAGGGGTCGTTGGCTCCTCTTGGTGCTATCAAGTCTGTATCAGGCTGTCCACACGTGGCTCTGGGGCTGCCATGGTGTGGTGCCTGCCTTGTGCTGTGTCCTGACTGGGATGTTTGTCCTGCTTTCCCTCAGCCTGCCCAGCGGGTTTCTATGGGAAGAACTGCCGCCAGCGCTGCCTCTGCCACAACGGTGCCACGTGTGACCCGGGCACGGGTGTCTGCGCCTGCCCCGCGGGGTGG
>NW_008686738.1:0-5461 GCF_000695815.1 Acanthisitta chloris | reverse complement strand
AACTGCTGGGAAACAGCTCTGGGGCCAACCTGTCCTGCTTTGGGCTGGGTTCTGTCTGCAGGCTGGATGTGATGTGCAAGGGGTTGGTGGTGCGTGGTCCCTCCTGAGCGTGCCGGGCGGTGGGTGCTGGGACAGAGGATACCAGAGCAGTGTGTCACTCTGTGCCCTCCCAGCCTGTGCCCAGGGGCAGCACGGGGTACTGCCAGCAGCACTGTGAGTGCCAACACGGGGGGCTCTGCGACCGCCGGACGGGTCACTGCCGCTGCCAGCCTGGGTGGACGGGCGAGAAGTGCCAGAGCCGTAAGTAGTGGGGCATGGGGGGCCTGGCCATGGGATCCCCATATGACCTTTTTTTTTTTTGTAACTTGACCTCTCTCCCATGTTTCCATCCTCAAAGCTTGCCCAGAGGGGCAGTTTGGGGCTCTCTGTGAGGAGCTCTGCGACTGTGGGGCCGTCGCATGCCACCACGTCACTGGTGCTTGTGATTGCCCCCCTGGCTGGAGGGGACGGCGCTGTGAGAAAGGTGAGAAATATCCCTGGGCTGGGGAAACTGAGGCTGCTCCAGAGCCTTGGAAGGAGGGAAAGTTCACTTTTAATAAGTGACAAGTTATGGCAAAACATTTTGAGGCTGTGACATAGGATGCTGCTGGGCTGGCTGGGTTGCTGCCCCTCAGGTTCTGGTGCCTTTCGGGCATTGACAACCACTTAAAATCCAGGCAGGAGACTCACATCCTGTTGTTTGTTTTCCCACAGCCTGCCTGCCAGGTTCCTTTGGGAAGAACTGTGCCAGTCTCTGTGCCTGTCCCCGGGGAGTGCCCTGCCACCACGTCACGGGGCAGTGCGGCTGTCCGCCGGGACTGACGGGCTCTGGATGTGAAAAACGTACGGAGATGGGAATGGTGCTCTGACAGCTCTGCTGACAGGCTCTGGGAACATGAGGGGTCAAGCAATTCCTACAGAAAACAGGGGGAAAAAGATGAAGCCAAGGGAAAAAAGCCCAGGAGTGAGCTGTGCCAAGGAGCTGCTCCCAGTCTGGCAGCTGGGTGCATGCCTGGGGAATGTTAGCGGGGCAAGGGAGCCAAGTGGGAAACCAGAGCTGGGTATTTATCCAGAGGATTAGCAATAAATCAGTATTAAAATGAGCTCCTGTGGGTATGAGCAAGCCTGGAAGAGACAGGCATGTGAGCACATTCCTCACCCGCAGAACAGGGCTGGATTTGCCATGTCAGTGTGTGTGGAGCTCACAGAAATGCAAGGGCAGGTAGGGCTGGCATGGCCAAAGGCATCTGATGCCTCTAAATATTTGGTTTTCTTTCAGTCCAAGTGTTTCCTGGTGTCGAGGAACCTTTTGCATGTGTGTCTCTTTGCTTTTTGGGTGTCAGAGAACTTTTGCTGCCATAAAAGGGCTCTCTAAATCCTGGCTGGAAATAAAAAGGACAAAAAAAAGCCTTGCACAGAGGGGTGGGATAGCTGCTAAGCTGCCTTGGTGCCCTCTCTCCTCAGCCTGCCTGCCAGGAACCTTCGGAGAGGGCTGTGCTCAGATCTGCCAGTGTGCTGGAGCCACCCAGGAGTGCCACCCTGTCACTGGTGCCTGTGTCTGCGCCCCTGGTTTCCACGGTCCCACCTGCCAGCTGGGTGAGTCCTGCTGGACTGTTTGCAGGTTATCCCATCCTGAAATCCTAGAGACATGAGGGATGTGTGTGTGAGTTGCTGCAGCTGGTTGAGCACTTGGGAGCTGCTCCGTGTGACAGAGCAGATCAGACCCCCAAGGATGGTGCCAGCCTGGCATGGAGTGTGAACTCTGCTGATGGATTCTCCAGGGAGTCTGGACCTTGTTCTCATGTTTGTAGACATGAAGGCACTGTTTGCTCTCCCCTCAGAGTGCTCCCCTGGGTGGTACGGCTGGGACTGCAAGAGGCCATGCCAATGCAAGAACGGGGGGCAGTGTGACTCTGCCACGGGGATGTGCCACTGCCCTGCAGGATATATCGGCGCTGACTGCGGCATCGGTGAGTGCCAGCTCAGCTGGAGTGTGCAGGGTGAGCGTGGGAGCTGTAGACCCTGCCCACAGCACCATCCCCACTGCAGGGGATGAGCAGCATTCCTGAGCTGTCCCATCACCAGAAAGAGCTCCTTGTGTCCACCTGAGCTGGCAGCAGTGCCCTCTGCACAGGGCTGTGCAAAGCTTTTCTTCTCCATCTATGCACGTACCCAGCCCTGCTTGTTCTGACCAAGGTTTTTCCTCCCACCAGGATGTCCCTCTGGCCGCTACGGCCAGGACTGTGCAGGGCTGTGCTCCTGTGGGGCAGGTGCTACCTGTCACCCTGTCACTGGAGACTGTGTGTGCCCACTGGGCAGAGCTGGTCCCACCTGTGAGCAAGGTGAGTGTCAGCTGTGGAGTGAGGCTCGGACAGGCTGGTGCTGCCCACCTGTGAGCAAGGTGAGTGTCAGCCGTGGAGTGAGGCTCAGACAGGCTGGTGCTTCAGGCTGGAGGTTGGGAAAGGTCCTGAGTGGAATGAATTTCCTCATGGTCTGTGTCTCACCACTGCTGTCTCTGGCCCCGCAGGCTGTGAGAAGCACCAGTATGGCCTGGGCTGCCAGCAGACCTGTTCCTGCCACAACGGGGGACTCTGTGACACAGCCAACGGCTCCTGTTCGTGTGCTCCTGGATGGATGGGAAAATCCTGCGAGTTAGGTAAACCCGACCCGAATGCACCATCCTGCACCCACCCGGTCACTGTGCAGCTCTGTTCCATATTGGATCCAGTTTCTGTGGTCCCACTGTGCCTGTTGTGCTGCTGAGCAGCTCTGCCACTCCCTGTCCCTGCAGAGTGCCCGCCGGGGAGATACGGAGCCGAGTGCCAGCTGCTCTGCCCCTGTCTGCACAACGGCACCTGCGACCCGGGGACAGGAGCCTGTCGCTGCCCTGCGGGTCACTACGGACCCCTGTGTGAGCACAGTGAGTGTGGCAGCGTGGGCACCTCTGGCTTTGGGCAGGGGGGGATCCCTGAAACTCATCTGGAGAGCAGAACACAGGTGTGACCACCACAGCGACACACCGATGGGCTCTTTTCATAGCGAACCCTTCCCAGGCAGCAGCAGAGAAGTGATTTCTGATCTGGGACAGCAGTGCCCTCCCAGGGCATGAGGCACACACATCCCCTCTGCCCAGCGCTGCTGGCACAGCTCAGAGCTGAATGCTCTGCAGTCGCCTTGGAGGGAAAGGCTCACTGCTCTCTCTGCTGGGCTGACAGAGGCTTTGCTGCAGCTCAGCCTTTTCCACCCACCCGTGCCCTAATGAGCCTTCTCCTCCCCAGGTTGCCCCCCAGGATTCCACGGCGTGGGCTGCCGGGAGCGCTGCGACTGTGAGCACGGAGCAGGCTGTGCCCCAGCCACCGGGCACTGCCAGTGTCCCGCCGGGCTGCAGGGCGAGCGCTGCCAGACAGGTACCCCATCCATCCTCCTCCTCCTCCTCCTCTGCTCCCGGCGGGTCCTGAGTGTGGAGCACACGGTGCAGGTGCTGCATCTCACCCCCCAAACAGGCTGCAAGGAGGGCACGTACGGCGAGGGGTGCCAGAAGCTGTGTGAGTGTGCTGGTGATGTGCCCTGCCACCCAGTCACGGGGCAGTGCCTGTGCCCCCCCGGGAAAACTGGCCCCAGGTGTGCTGCAGGTGAGCTGAGCCACAGCTAGGGCAGGGGAGGGATTGCGTGGGGATTGGCAGCAGGCTAGAAACTGTCTGAAAGTGTGTGCACAAATCCTCTTGTGGGAGGAGAATTCTCACGGAAGGGATTTTTATGGTGTGTCCTCTCATAGAGCAAGAGGGTACCTGAATCCCAGTGCTCACCCTCCAGCCTCTATTTATAGCCAGGTCTGAACACAACTGATCCACCAACCCCCAGAGCCCTTGTCTTTAGATCACCAGGGCCAACAGGCTGAGGGTGAAACACAGGAAAGCCTCGTTGTGCTGGGGATGCTCTGATGTCCTGTGTCACCAGAGCTCAAGGGCAGGCTGGCAGGGGGGGAGGCAGAAAATTCTCTGCCCTATCCTGCACGCAGCCTCCACTGCCCAGGAAAGGTCTGAGCCCTCTGTGCCCTCTGCAGACTGCCCACCCACCCAGTTCGGCCCCGACTGCCGCCTGGGCTGTCAGTGTGCCCCCAGCAGCTCCTACTGCAGCGCGAGGAACGGGCAGTGCCTCTGCCTCAACGGCCACACGGGACACACCTGCAGGGAAGGTAACGTGCAGGAGTGCCACGGGCTGTGCCAGGCACTCCCAGGGCAGAGCCTGGGGGGATGCTCTGCCTGTGCTCAGGCTGTGGCTCCTGCACTGGTGGGTTGGTTTTGGTAGCAGGAGATCAGTTAAATCCAGGGCTGACTGTCCCATTTCCCTTCCAGCCACACAGTCCCTGGTGCCCACCAGGTCACCACCCACCCTGGAGGGGCTCCAGCCAGAGGGGCACTAGGTCCTGCTCCCGGGAGTGCTCCCTCAGTGGGACCACACAGCCACCTGAAGAAGCCAATGACCTGTTAATGAACTCATTTATGAGCCACATGAGCAGCTCTCATCTCCTGACAGCTCCAGCTGCTGCTTTTGGGGTCGTCTGAGCGAGGCTGAAGTGCCCAGTATAACCAGTTCACTGCACCAGCGTGGGCTGGCCAGGAGGACACACGTGCTGACACCAACACGCCTTCGGCCAGAGACCAGAGGGACCAGGTCAGAAGGGATCATTTCTGGTCAGAGGACAGTGGATTTGACAACTTGTGACACTGCTGGCCTTCATCTTCTGGGTGCTGAGCCTGGGAGGGGCTGAAATCATGGTCCAAACCAGGTATTTATGTACCAATATTTATGGGGAGCTGCACCACAGCGTGTCAGGACTGAGGGCAAACTGTGCCTGGCTCTCCTGTACCTCCTCACTTGAATTATGTGTTTAAATTTGAATTAGCAATGGTGTTTTACTGTAAGTTACCATTTGCTGTGGGGGAAATGTGTTGGGCTCCTGCAGAGCTGCACAGTCTATGCTGGGCAAGCTTTGTGGGAGCCAGGAGCATGTTTGTCAGCCCACAGAGCTGACATGGTGCTTTCTCCACCAAAAAAGGAAGCCTAAATCAAGTGTGGTAGACACAGATATTTTGTGGATAAAGACAAAGCTCTTGTACTGTTGGATCAATGCAAATCCCAGATGAAATGTCCTCACCCCAGCACTGGGCCCTGCGTTATTTTGCTATTCCAGTCACAGCCAGGAGCTGGGAAGGGGATGGAGGAAGGAGGAGCAGCAGCTCCTGGCTTGGAGACAAGTGAGGAGCCGTGGCAAAGCCTCAGCTGCCACTGCAGCAGCAGGAGATGCTCCAGTGCCATCACCCAATGCCACAGCCCTGGCCAGGGCTCAGGTACCCCAGAACCACAACCACCCCGAGCTCAGCCCCTTTGTCTGTTTGCACAAAGCCCCTGGGCAGGCAGA
>NW_008686737.1:40186-71458 GCF_000695815.1 Acanthisitta chloris | reverse complement strand
CCTCCGCGCGGGGCGGAGCGGGGGGATGCTGCTCTCCCTGGGGAAATGTCCCTCCCGAGACCCCACTGCGGGGTTCGGTGCCTGCAGTGGCCCCGCACGCGTTCCCTGGGCCGGGCGCAGTGGGTTTGCGGTGTCCCCGGGGGGTTGGTGCTGGTTTTCTCCCTGCGGAGTGCAGTCCCCACGCTGCCCACCCGCGGCTTTGTGTGCTCTTCGAGTCCTGCTCTTGAAAATGATGGTTTAAAAATGTTTTTGTCAAAGCCGAATCTATACTTTTGGGAGCTGCTGTGTCTCTCAGAGTGCTCCTGAACTTCGGCCAGTGTCCCGGACCCGTAGAGCCGCAGGGCACAGCTGGTGGTCTGAGCTGCTGATGCAAGGGCATCGGAGTCGTTTTCAAGCTGGATGTAACCATGTGCTTTTCTCAGTAAACCTATGATAAAAGCAAGTTTAAGCGGCCTAAATATGGGGAAGGGGCAGGAATCATTGCTGCTTTTCCTTATGAAAATCTGGAGGCAGAGTTGGACCAGATGGCTCAGAGCATCCTGCTGAGAGTGAAGGTGCAGAACCTGCACTGCTGTCTGCCCTGCTCCTCACCCCATACTCCAGATCACTGTACTCTCCGAAAAATTACTCCTTTCTTTTGGTAGTTGTCTACTGGCTCAATGATCTAGATTAAATTAAAACCATCCTTGGAAGATAACATGGGATTTTTTTTCTCTTACACACTGTGCGTATGCAAATGAAAACAGGAGCAGGAACTTTCTGTGTGTATTGGTACGGGATAGAATTGTAGTTACAAATTTTTTGATGCTAGTTGCCCTTGCTTTCATCTCAATATACTTCTTTCCAGACCATGATACATTTTCTGGGAATTGCTCATAAGATTTGGACAATGGTGTGATTCTTGGGGCTGTCTTGTGTCAGGGCCAGGAGTTGGACTTTGGTGATCCTAGTGGGTCTCTTCAAACTCAGAAGATTCTGTGATTCTGTTCTATGATCTTTCACTGTGAAATTATGCTTAGTTTTGCTCTTACTTGCATTTTTGAGTATGGTATTAGGCAAGCTCCTATTGGCAACTGCCTTCAGGCAATACAGACAGCTGAGCATGTGCAATGCCCTGTCAATTCAGGGCCATAAATCTGCAGCCACTCTTAGTTGATGAAGTATACAGTGTAATAGGCTAACAACCTCACATGTATCTGGTGTAATGGTTTGGTTTATAGAAGTATTTCTAAAATGCTGGTTTTCACTGAGAGACACTTATATTCTTGTGCTTTTATTTGCAGATGTCAGAAGATCAGCATGTTGATCACTCTACTGAAGAGGGAGGTGATGAAGTTGGCTATGATATAGTTGATGCAAGGCCGGACAGAAGTAGCAGATTCTCACTTTTTGCAAAGTAAGTTGTGACTTTTATTCCTGTTCTTGTTGCTGGCTTAGCTGTCATGCTTCCCTTCTAATCATAGCAACATAGAAAGGCTTGATTTGGTGTTCAGTTTGCCATGACCACAATGTCATGGATGGTCTGGATAGGGAGATGGTTTATGTTGTATGGATTTAATATATCTGGTCTGTGCCTTAAAGCATTCCTCTAAAGTATCTCCCTATAGAGAGACCTATAGTATCTCCCACAAGTTATATTTGGCAGTCAAGAGACCACTGAGTTCATTTAGCATCAATTATAGTCCCTCATCTTAAACATTGCCCTTTGGTGAAGCTGGGAATTAAATATGCCATTAATTATCTATTTTACTGCATTCAGCTCAGCTAATCTCCAACATCATTGGAATCCCCTGCTGACTCTTTAAGTTAGTTTAAAGCCTGGATGTGCCATCTAGGCTGTAGCACAAAGAAGCCTCACCAAGACTAGAGATATAACCCCTTACAGAATACATTAAAAGCCTTTCATTTTAAAGCATAGTAGTCTCACTGAAGCATGAGCTTACCCTCATTAAATCGATAGGAAGCAAGAACTATTTGCTGCTTGTCTGTACTCCTGAAAACACTAGATAAATGTGATTGAAAATGCAAAAGGTGAAAAATGAACGTGCAAAGTTTACAAACACTATTGAATGTCAGTAAATGGCTATTTCACATTGGATTTAGCGAGGTTTTGTAAGAGGTATTTAATACAAAGGCTAATGTATTTACAGAGATATTTTATTTTTTTTACTATTGGACATTTACATTCAAGTGAACACTGTCAGAGAAAGTACATGAAGAATATACTTTTATTTTGGCAGTTTATTCTATGAGTTTAATAGGGGTAACAAATCTGTGAGAGAAGTGAAGATGCTTTAGCCTTGGAAGAGATTTGATGTGCTGTTAAGGAAAGCACTGTATTTTGTCTCATTTTATCATTCCTCAAATATGTTTCATGATGTGTATTATTAATTTTAACAAATGTTGTAACATTTGTTCTGAATCTTTCCAAACATTTTTCAAAGGTTTCTTTTAAACTTTATAAAATATGTGGTTTGATATTTGAATTGGTCTTCTTTATAGGAGGTGATATGCTAATACTGTTATTAAATTATGCTACTCAAAGTTAATAATTCCCGAAGGAAAAGCAATAATCAGCATTTCTATCACTTTTTTCTATAAGAAATTTTTCAAATAATTTGGTTTTCATCAGTTTGAGGCATTCATCTTTTGGGAAGTCCTTGAAGATACAATTTGAAACATTTTTCTTCAGAAGTGAAAAAATGCTCAGATTAACTATGAGGTAGTTGAGAAGATTCAACTTAGATTTTGTATGGAAAAAAAAAGTCTGAGAAATCTGAGTTTCTTGTGGAAGGTGATGATTGTCTAAAGAGGAATGAGGTGCTTGACAAGAAGTTCTTAAAAATCCGAGCACAGTGACAAGGTCTTTGTCTTATAGAAACTAGAACTCTTTGGCCTGAAGGAAGATAGGAGAGGAATGCAAGAGGGTGAAGGAAAATGGGGTATGAGCTCAAATTATGACTGTAATGGAGGAGGAAGTGAAGAGAGAATGATCATTCCTTGTGCCTCACAGGAAATTTAGGGGACACCCAATGAAAAGTTCATGCAGTAGGTTTAAAACAACCAGTCAGATGTCATTTTCACATAGTGCAGAATGCCATTGCAGAACATAAAGTCACAGGACATGCAGATGTCAAGATTTGAGATAAATTAAGAAGAGATTAGATGTATTTGTGGAAGAAAAGTCCAGTGGGAATACTGCTGTTAAAATCTTGGTTGCAAGATGTTCCTAAATCATGTTTCTGTGAGAATATATTCTGTATCCATTTTCTTTTGTTTGCTTTCTTCAGACTCATCACTAGTCAGTACCAGATACTGGGCTAGATGTACTCTTAGTTGAACCAGTGTGGCTCTGTGTCTTGATTTCCAAGGCTTCATTTTGGCAACATGAAGTAATAGCTGTAAAACAAGATGTCTGTAAAGCTTTAGTGACTACAGTTTTATTGACCCTTTTTTTGTTGTTTTAGCAACCTGGTTTTTATCAGCTGTGCAGTAATTTCAATGAAATCCTGCATTGCAGTTTATTTACTGTTGCTTAAAATGTGTAAGTTCAATAGGAAAACAAGTAACTTGTGTTGGTAAACAAGTACATTAATTAGTTTTAATATAAGACAGAGCAGTGAGAAACTTAATTTAAAGCTGCTCAGAAAGATCAACTGTTTCCAGTTCACAGTTTCAATTTGACACTTTCTGGCTGTGACTGGAGATCTGTCTCACAAGAGCAGTAACTAGAAATAAATGAAAATCTTACTCACTACAGCACATTTCTTTCTGAGAAGTCTGTGAGGGTGCTTTACCATGCAGGCCACGAGACTGAACAAGCCACAGTAGGCAGGTTCTTCTGACTGCTCAACGATTTATGGGAGTTATCTCCTATGTATTTCCTTCTCTTTGAAAAAATGCTGGTACTTAGTTGGTAAGGAAAAACTATTTGGTGGGGAGAAGAGTGGAAAAAAATTCACATCTGCCACAGTGGTGTTTGGTTCCAGGGTTTTTTTAACCACTAGATGGCAGGAAGGTATCAATTTTGTTTACTGCAAAAACTGGAGAAAATTGGGTGTGTTGCAGTTGAGCAAAAAGTAAAGTTTCCAAAAGCAGAAATGGCAGGATACACTCTGGCAAGCCTGCACACAACAGAAATTTAAAACATGGTTAAACAAAGATTAAGCTGAGGATTCCAAACGTGTATTTTAGTTTTTAATGTAATAGTTGGAAACTATTAGAATATTTCCCATAGGAATTTTTATTTTCTATGCTGTGTGTGTTCCTGTTACACTTTCAAGGCTTTAAAACTAGTCTCACTTTTCCACAGGATGATTTAATATCTTAATTTGATATCTTTTGTGTTTTATTGTGGAACTCTGTTAGGGAGATTGATAGCAGCAAACCTATTTTAGCATCCAGGAAACATAATGTAACATGAAATGGAATAGAATTGTGGTTCCACTGTGTTAAGCAGAGCTAAGATTTCTCTTACTCCTCATTAAAGTTGGGGTTTTTTCAAAAGCTACATCCAAAAATTCCCAAGGCTTGGGTAGACTCACACTTGAGCTGTCAATAATCTTGACTGCTCATGGTCTTCAGCGAAGAAACATAATGCAGAGGAGAGTGATTGTTAGTAGTATCAACATACCACTTTTTTCCTAATTTAATTGTATAGAACCATTTCTCCTCTAGTTACTTTTATCTACTCCATCCCTATTGTCTTTTTTTTTACAGTTAATATTTCCCTTCTCATCTGGCAACAGAAAACATAATTTAAATAGCCGTTCTTATAAATGCCTAGCTGCAATTGAAACTGTGTGATTCTGTAGTGCCCTTAATGCAGACACATGAAATACATTGTAAGAAAATCCCACTGAGGAACTGAAGAAGATTGTAGGGTACATGAACAGATAGTCCCTGAGAGTATTTCAGCTGTTTAACACTGCAAACCCAAAATATCTGTAAGATACTTATTTCTGTCAAGCCATACCACTATAAAGTTTGAAATTTGAAAGTTTCCTGGAAATAGCAGTGTGCATCTTGCCTCCTGTAGTTCAAAGATTGTGATGATTATATTGTTATGATATCTACCAGGTTTGTACATTAGCATGTAAGTTTTCTTTTCATGTGTGCAGTGTTTATTTGGCTTACAGGGCATCAAAGTGAGGAAGCACAGATGTTACCAAAGCTGTCTATTTTAACTTCATGACCTTTATCTCAGTATAGCCATATTTCTCAAAATAAATAGCCTCATCCTTCAAAGAAGGAATATTATTTTTTGAGATTCAGCCTCAGCTGAACCTCAGTTTTGGAGCTGTAACAGGTGTGGAAAGTTGTCTTTGTTTCAGCTTTGCTCTTCTGTTGTTCCTCTGTCTTTTGGGGAGCTATTTTCCATTCACTAACAGCTTGTTTTTATTTGTTTTATAAAAGAAGCTGCTTTGCAGGTAGAACTTTATGAAGAACAGTTTCACAGTGATGCAGATGCATATTTTCAGAGTTGTCCATTTTGGATTTTTTTGGCCCATTTTAAAACCATGGGCCTGGTCTGTGATGGGGATGCCTTAGCTGGACACCAGGTGCTCACCAAAACCACTTCATCACTCCTGTCCTCAGCTGAATAAGGGAGAGAAAATACAATAGAAATACAAAAGAAATGTACCCCTTTTATTCTCAGATAGACTAAAAATAGCAAGTTACTTTAAAGCAAGTAACAGCTGATGAATCATTATCTGAAGTTATGCTTGGGGCTACAATTCAGATGTCTGAAATTACCTCCTGTTTCAGCCTCATGTTTCCTTTATGTTTCTAAGTAAATCACTGTGCAGATTAGTCTGACCTGTAAATGGGCAGTGATCTTTCCTTTCACTGTCATAAGTCCAAAATCTATCACAATATACTTTGAATTTTGTTTGGAGTTTGTTGGCTCTGCTTAGCACAACCTAAATACCAATACTTTGTGTTCACCCCAAAGCACTGAACTTAAAATTTCAGGAGTAATCTATAGTCTGTTAAAGTTCCTACAAAAACAATAGATTGTAACATGGAACAACAGGGATGGGGTTTTTTTGTTCCTCTATTTTAAGCCATTTTAATATTTTTTTTAATGCAATTTTTGTTAGTTCTGGTACTCAGCTTCTGGAGAACTCAGTGGGAGTATTTAACAATGAGTAAAATTTGTGGTCAGTGCTTGTACTTTCCCTTGGACACTTACTGGATGTACCATGTAGGAAATGCCCAAGTATCTTGAAATAGTATCTAGTCAGAATTATAATATCTCATTAATTCATAGCCAGTGTTTGTTTCCAGTCTCCTTAGAGACTTTATCTTGTGAAGCACAGCAAACACTGAGTTAGGCAGGAACTGTATCTGTAGCAATCACGGTCAAGTATCATAATTACTTTTTAGTGTAGTAGTTTATTTCCTTCATTACAAGAAACTCTAGGCTGTATGATACAAAACTGGGAGAACAGATATTATGCAGTATCACTTTCAAGCTTTCAAAGCAATCCAAACAAATTGAAGTCAAATATATAATCAACCAAAATTGTTTTAGGGTAAATATATAGGAAATAGTTCTATGAATCAGGATACAAAGAGGTTTTGTAAACCATGCATGTTAATTTGCATTATTTTCTTAGAGATATTCATTGTGTAAATATTGTAGAATGGTGGATCAGGTTTCGACAGAAGGAAGAAAGACGTATCACAAAGTGAAGTCTGTTGTCCCACCTCCATCTCAAGACCTGCTGCATTTTCCTCTACTCTTACATAGGAGCAGTGACAGAATCAGAGCGATGGGAGTGTGTTTTCTGCTTGTCAGCAAAGGTAGATCAGGCCTGCATGACCTCAGCTTGCAGGGTGATAGCTATGAGGGTTTGAATAGCCCCATAGAACAGTCCAGTGTGACCCACTGCTGACACATGCGAATCTTTGGGCCTGAACACAGGGAGCATCCTGTTTCACTCTGCAATGTAACCCTGAGCATGGTGGGCTCCTAGCATTAGCAAAGAAGATTAGACTTGCTCTTGAGGACAAGCTGAAGCTGTTTTCAGATGCAGTGTGGAGTACCATTTGATGATGAGCCAAGGTACTGTAGAATGTTGTTCATCTCCTTCTTTCTCTGCCACCTGTTTGGAAGGCTCATGAATTAATACCCTAAAAGTGTTTAGTTTCAGTGCTTATAGCAAGCTAATAGTAACTCCACTGGCATTTTGCAATTGATAATCCTTGTCAGAGTGTTCTTTGGGAAATAGTATTTGGATGGGTTGCTTTATTTTGAGTCATTTTCCAAGCAATCCACATATATCTGTTAATTGCTCTGAGTACCCATGATAGATAAGAGAGGCTTCATCTCTTTTATTTTGCATTGAATTGGCAGTTGCCTATGTACATTATACTGCCTAGGATATGATCGTGCAAGATTTCAGTTTCCAGAACACCCATGGAAGGTATGTACGTGCAGGTTTTCTAGAAATGAGCAGAAAGCCTTTCAGCAAGCAAAATTCTTTATTTGTAAAAATTCACCTTTTGAATGTTATTTGAATATTATGTTGCTGACAATATTGTGAGGCCTGCACACCAGATATCATGCAGCTAATTAGGAATCTGAATTCCAAATTGATGAATGGCAGTTTAGAGCTTTGTTTTGCAGACATTGCATCACAGTGTTGTCATCTAGGTTGTAATCTGTAAAATATCAAGTGCACAGAGACTAGGGCACTGCTACTTTTTTTTTCTTTTACTTTTGTCTTTTTTTGATTGTTATGAAATGTGGACAATATTAGACACGAATATATGTTGAAGTTTTTGCACAAAGTGCAGCTGGCTTAGTTCCTGTGCTCTTAGTCTGCTTCATTTGTATATATTAAATAACATTGCAGCCATGGTTTGATTTGAATTATGTTAAGGCCATCACTAACACATAGTTAAAAGGAGAGGAAGACATATTTACATGTAACTATCAGAACTCCAAAAGATATTTACAAAGTATGCCAGAAGTTGTAGTCTGAGGCTTGTTCTTTCAAACAGCTCAACTCCTTTTCATTACACAGTGAATTCCAAGTTGTCCTGGACTGAGTTTCACTGTTTTCTAGGTTCTTAGAGAACATTCTCCCTTGTAATTGAAGATGGGTCTGAAAATTAAAATGGAACCAAAAAAAAAGCTACAAGAATAGCTCAGAGTCTGAAAAATGTCTTATGATGAGGAATTTAAAATGTATTTAGTTTCTCTAACTAAAGTTGAAAGACAATTTGGTTGTACTTTACAAAATCTAGTGTACTATGTAAGTATATAAGTGATGGAAGATCAGAAGATTGGAGGCACTTTTTTGTAAACAAAGAATTTGTAAATTCATCCAATGGATCCATAAATGGTTCTTTTAAATAAATCTAAAAGATGTTCTGCTCATTAAGCAGAAGCTGGAGGCTTGTAGAAACAACTGAATAAGGGTTTGTGGCTTGCTTTGCAGGAGATCAAGTGAAGTGTGCTCACACTCCAGTGAGTCCGTTACTGCAATTAGGATGTTGCAGCTCACGAGTTGATTTTGTTGATCTCTGAAACTGTTGCAGTTGTGTGGCTTTGTGGTACAGCAGGCCTGTTGAAACCACACTTCATATTGTGGTTTGAGAAGAACATACAAATAGCCATCACTGTAGTTCAGCTGAGTAGCTGCAATGTGATGAGCTGTGGTATCTTGACTGTTAAACCAAGGTCCCTGAGGACTTTAAGGCTGTAAGATACTAGAGGGAAATGCCATATTCTGTGAACTGCAGCCCTGTCATTCTTGCAGTTGGCATTAAGTAATCATGTGCAGGCACTAGCAGTTTTCTCTCTTCAGGGAAGCTAATGTGCAGTAATCAAAGACAGGAATTTGCTTCTGGACTGAGAGCCACTGTAAACCTCCCTAGAGGTAAGAATGCCTTTGTCCCACGTAATTTTTTTCCAGGAGGCACATGTCAGTAAGCTACCTCACACTCTCTGAACCTAAACATTGTACAGGTGTATAAAATAGTGGATTTAAAATTTAGGCTTTAGCTTACTATACAGAATCACAGAATGGGTAAGGTTGAAATGGACCACAGTGGGTCATCTGGTGGTCCAACCTCCCTGCTCAAGCAGGGCCATCCTAGAGCATGTTGCACAAGATTGCATCCAGATGGTTCTTGAATATCTCTAGTGAGGGAGACTCCACAACTTCTCTGGGAAATCTGTTCCAGGGCACAGTCACCCACATGATAATGTTCTTCCTCATATTCAATGGAACTTCCTGTGCATCAGTTTCTGCCTGTTGCCTCTTGTCCTATTGGTTGGCACCAGCGAGCAGAGCCTGATCCATCCTACTGACACCTCCCTTCAGATAGCTATAGATATTGATGAGCTCCCTTCTCACTCCTGTCTTCCCAGGGCCAAACAGGCACAACTTTCTCAGCCTCTCCTTGTATGAGAGATGCTCCTGACCTTTAATCCTTCTTGCTGGCCTCTGCCAGACTCACTCCAGGAGCTCCATGTCTCTCTTGTACTGAGGAGCCCAGAACTGGATGCAATACTCCAAATGGGCCTCACTAGAAGTGAGCACAGGAGTAGGATCACCTCCCTCGACCTGCTGGCAGTGCTTTTCCTAATGCATCCCAGAATACCATGGGCCTTCTTGGCCACAAGGACACATTGCTCATGGACAGCTTGTTGTCCACCAAGACCCTCAGGTCCTTCACAGAACTGCTTTCTGGCAGGTCAACCCCCGGCCCGTACTGGTGTTTGGGGTTATTCTTCTCCAGGTACTGGACCCTTTGTTAAATTTCAGACAATTCTTCTCTGCCCATCTCTCCAACCTGTTGAGGTTCTTCTGAAGGTCTGCACAGTACTCTAGGATACCAGTCACTCCTCCCAGGAAAGTGTTGGCTCCTAATATCCTCCTGGAAAGAAGCCATACAATCTGCAATTGCTTTATGAAATAAGTTTGTTTAGGCTCTATTTTGTAATGGAAAAGCTAAGACCAAGAGATATGGAGTTCCTTTCCCAAAGTTATTCAAGAGCAGAAGCATAATCCACACTCAGTTTTCCATCTGGAGCACAGCTAGTTGGCACTTAGTGGATAATAGAAGAAACCCCCCTCAACTGAACATTTTGGTTTGTTTAAAACTTTTAATCCAGTTAATTGAGCAATGCCCAATGTATTTTATTTTGTGTTCTACTCTTGGAGGTAGGGAGCTTAGGAAAATGCCAGTGTTTTTTAAACAAATGGAAGTGTTTTATTTTGCAGATTTTCTGTGAGATCTCTAACAGTACTGCTGCATATGTTGTAACACGAACAAAAGTAGGTTTTTAATATGAATCATAGAATAGAATCATAGATTATCAGTGTTGGAGGAGACCTGTAAGATCATCAAGTGCAACCATTAACCTGCCACTCTGCTGTAACCCCTGAACTGTAAATCATATCCTCCAGTGTCAGATTCAGATGCCTCTTAAACACTTCCAGGGATGGTGACTCCACCGCCTCTCTGGGCAATGTGGTGCTTTTTTATCGAATGAATGAACTCACTCCTGTCTTGAGCAAAGAATTTGTTAATGATAGCTTAGGTCCCTCCTGGTCCTATTATTATCTTTATAAGTTCAAGGAAATAATCTCATTGTTTACTTAACTCTTTTCTTTCAAGACTGTTACAGCAATATTTTCTGTTCAAAATTACTGTGTTTACAATTATTAGAAGGACTTGGGACATGAGTTTCCAAAGAAACAAGAGGTACTGTCTCCATTAGCTTCCTAATTTCAAGTTCATTGAAGCACAAGACTTTGCTGCTGCTGTTGACTTTTAAACTGGCTTTGTTTGGTCAGCTCAAAATAATTTCAGAGGTGTCCTTGAGAATTCATGAACCAATTGGCAGTTCAAAAAGAAACTGAAGGCTCATGAGAACATTTACAGTCAGTCATTATTTTATTGCCTGACTAGTCCTGTTGCTTTTACTAGGCCTGCTCCCAGGAGGGAAGTGGAGTGTGTTCATTACGGGCAGTGGTGTTCCAATAAGCACTCTGGCCATTTCCCTTTATTCCACCCCTTCCCAAAAATGACTTTCAAAGTTTAGTCATTTCAGCAGAGTAGTGTATGGTAAGTAGAATATACAAGGCCAGCATAGACTGTATATATAATTGATAAATATGAGCTTCAGACTCCAGTATTACCAGTTTAGCATGGTTCACTGTAATTTTAACTTTCTTTAACAGACAAAACATGACCATGAGAGGGAACAGAAATCTAGGACCATTTGACTGGGTTTTGTGTTTTAATGTTCTGTGTGTGTGTGTTGTACTGTGTTATGTTTGCTGTTCTAAAGTTTTCATGCCTTTTGTATTAGATGTCTGCTTACCATAGTAATCAGTGTAGGTGAAATAATGTTTAGATGCTTTTTGATGAACCTCTCTGTGCAGTTTTGTAGGTCCAGCTTTCTTCTCTCTTCTAAATGAAGGCTTTATTGTGTTGAAAAGATTCTGACTTTAATATTAGAAATTTCAAAAATTTTCTTCTGGCATCTATCTGGAATATATTTTAAAATAGCCTTCTAAGGTCTGGTTATTTTGTTGGTGCTCATCTATCAAAGTCAGAAGTCATTTGTTAATAACTTCCAGTAGGGAAATTGAAAGTATGCAATATTAACTTTCACTTCCTCCTATATATTAGTATTGCTCCTTTTTTTCTCAGGAGATTTTTGTTTCAACCGTTAAGCTGGCTTACAGTTTATTTACTGGTACATCATTTGGAAACCTGAGTAATTTTTGTTTAAGGAAAATATTGTAAGGGACAGTATTTATTTTCTTTGTTTACAATAATATTTAACCTCTATCAGAAGAGCCCTGGATAAGGTGTTATCTGTCTGAACAGAGATGAGCATTGCACCTGTCATTTGAGTATATTCAGGAGAAAAGGTTTGTGAGACCATAGCATAGGACAGATTGAAAATAGAGCTGAAGTCTACCAAATGCTTATGTCTTCTGCAGTGTCTCCTGTCAGTGTCTACCACAGGAGTTCTGGCACATTGTCCTCTTAGCCTGTGACTCAGGATCACACCTTCAAATTCACTGTAATACAGTTTACTATTTGGCTAGACCGTATGGTTTACTCTTTATCCCATATAATTTATACTTTCTGATTTTTAACAGTAAAGGAGTATTCATTTTTATAAAAGACAATTCAAGTAATGACACCTTCTTGTTGTCCAGAAATATTGCTGCTCTGCCAACCTGATGCAATATTAATGGGAAAAGGCAACAGGCTAATCTGTTATTTGCATGCAGCTCTAAATCTGCATGACACTACCAAAACAGATCAGACAAAGAACAAAGAGTCTGCCTTAAAGAACTTAAGATCTAAAAAGCTCAAGTCAGGTTTAACATGTGTCGTTTGCTTGTTACTGCCAATAGGTTTCAAGATTAAAAAAAAATTCAAAGAGAGGAGAGTGTACAGTAATTGGAGGTGTACTAAATACAGTGAAATTAGACTAGATAAAAGTATTAAAGATGGATAAAAGTATAAAATCTGGTGTTTTGGAGAGAAGGTTATGTACAAGTAAGACATTAATGCATGATCATCAGAAAGCATCAGACAGGTGAATAGAGCACAAATTATTAGAATCTCTTAATCATCAAGTTTGGATGAGACCTTGAAGATCATCAAGCCCAACCCTCCACCTATCATTGCAACCCCTAACCACTAAAGCATACTGAGGCTAAGGCAGAAACATAGCAACCTTGATTTGTCTGAGTTATGAATCCTGTTTCCTGTTCACTTTTTTGGAGGGAAGAATAACTGAATCGGTCTCCAACACACTCAGTTTTATTACACATAGTTTAGTGATGCTTTATGAATTCAAACACTATCCTCTTTGCATTTTCTTTGTTTCTGTCTATCCTTTAACTATCTATTTAAATAAATAAATTCAATCTAGGATTTTTCCCCAGGAGAGCAAACAGCACTTGTGATGAGTGATAGTCACAAACATAATTTATGCTGTCCATGCAACGATGGAAGGCGTGGGTTTTCTTAGACAGAAAGAGCAGCACAAAGCCACACAAACTACATAAAATTAAAACAGGCTATGTAAGATTCTTCAGAGGTCTTAAAACTAATGTATTGTCCCATACACTTACTCCACAATATTGTAACTTAATGGAGACTTTATTCAAATAAAGCCTGTAAAGAGGTCCCCAAATGTAAAAGTCATAAGGGAAACATCTCAGCTGTTTGTAAGAGAATAAGGAGTATTGCAGTTTTAGGATACATTGCATCTCACAACATGGGATGTATGAAAGTTCTGGTGGATGTTGAATTACCTGAAAATATTTGTACTGTGAATTTTGTCACTGTATCACTGCTGTAATCTTGCCTGGACTCAACAGGATGGCTGACAATGTGACAGAAACTAGAATAAAACAATTCTCTGGTGCCCAAAAGCATTTGGACTCCGGAAGGGATCCTGAAATGATGTGTTTTGTAAAGACACCATGTTTTTAAAGGCAAATTTCCTTTTTAACAGAAACCTGCTATTAGTCATTCAAAAATTATATATGATTGTGCATTGTATTAAAGAAATTTGCCAGAGGAAAGCACAAATTTACTGAACTTCAAAGAGCAGAGCAGGACAGAGTTCTCTTCTTTTGTGTGTGTGTACTTCAAATAGAAATTAATGTAATCAGTGTTGCCTTTTCCACCCATTTCTGAATGTGAACTTCCTTAAATCCAATAGTATCCATAATTGTAGAATGTTTTTTTACCTGTGTACATTTTTTCAGTACAACAACAAAAGTCCCTAACTTTCCTGGGTGAGAAAGAGACTATAGCTGTTCTCAAAGCCTGGATATCTCTCTGTAATATTATTTTTAGAGTTCATTTTTATTAACACATTTATTTCTTCTTAGAAAAGCAAACAAACAAAAAGGCAAAAAAAAACCAAAACAAAGAGGAAAGTCCTCCCATCCTGTGATTGGGCAGAGATGATTGTGAAATTTGTCTTTATTCATCTAATCCTCTGCCTATAAGGCTGTTTAAGTGATTGTTTCTTTCCAGGGAGAGCTGTTCCTTCTGTGTGCTGAGTGTCACATTGCTTTTAAAGCTAAGCAGCTCATGTTTTCAGAAGAGCTCTATTGTCTGTCGGTTCACTATCATCCCCTATTTAATATTGTTAATGTTGAGGTCTATTGAACAGATTAGTGTAACAGTATCTACCCTAGAGATTGCATGTTCTTCATAATGTTTCCCTTTCATCCACTCTTGAGAACTTTCCCTGCATTATGCTGGTACTGTTCCAAGGGGAGTCCATGTAGTCACAGCAGATCAGCTTTCTTAGAGCAGAAGGGTTTTTTGCAGTTATTGGCCTTTACACCTTGCAGAAAGGTAGGCAGTACCAGACTACACAGCTGCCATGAGTTTTGTAATGTGATGGAAGGCAAAGACCCTCCCCACTTGAAGTTAAGCTGCTGATTCTCATTGATACACTTATTACTCCAGAGAGCTGTCACACCTGAGCCTCAGAGCTTGGCTGTAGCAGGTGGGAGAGATGATGGAAAACAACACTCAAGGAAGCCATTCTGCTCATGGAGAGAACTTTACTATGTTGGTATGTCGTACTAATATATGGTAGCAAAAGGAATTGCAGGAAGGTGCCAGTAGAAGGAGAGCCAAAGAAGAGGAAGCTGCTGAGACACTGCTCTATTTTATGTTTTATCTTTGTCTAAATAATCTTGGTGTAGTTAAATGTTATCAGTGTTATTTTTATCCTTAAATCTTGAATCATACTGAAATCATAATTTATCCCAAGTATAAAAGAAAAGAAAGTTTGTCGTGATAAGTAGCAGATTAGATTTAGACAGTCAAGTCCAGTACTGGTGCAAGTGATATATCTCCATTGACTCTGACAGAATTTTAGCCACTCATGGTGATAAGAAATTTGACTGTTGCTGTTTAGAGGTTTAATAACAAACTGATCCACGGTATGGATAACTCTGGTTTTATATTTGAAAAGTGAGAAGTTGATAATGCTTTCACTGGGCTGACACCAATTGAGCCTAGACTTGATGAAATCACATTCCCAGACATACTGTTGTCAAGCCTAAGGCCTGGATTTAGAGACACAGGAAGGGTGAAAATGTGCAAGCAATATGAGAGTGCCAGAGCAGAGTTTCAGTTTTGCTGAACTCTTGACCAAAGGGAGAGAACATGAAATATGTGAGAGCACTGACAGGAAGAATATTTCTGTCCAAGGGAAGGATCAGTGTCCACTAGCAGAGTGAGGAGTTATGGCACAGTTGTAATTAAGAGCTGAAGAATGAGTAAACAGTCATAAAGTCAACTTTCTACTTAGTCTGGGCAAGTTTGAATATCAAAAGAAAGACACTCAGAATGAAATAAAACTGAGGGCACAGAGTTTAAAACATTTTATAACAGCACATAAGTAACCTGTGGAAACCCTTTTGGAAAATACAGTAATTAGAAAGCTTAGTAAGAACAACCGCAGTAGCATTTATACTAACAGGAATCCAGTTCAAGGTTTAGAAAATAAAAATTTGGCTGGAAATCTTTAGGCTTTCAGCCATGAGCCAGCCTGTCACTGACAGGGCATTTCCCGTAGGGACTGATTATTACATATTTATTGCTTTGTTAGGCATTATTACAAAGTTTGATTTAGCTTATTAAAACTGAAGAGGTGGATGTTATACTGTTGGTTTAGTCCAGTCAAGCAATTCCCTTAATGTGCTATGCTGGTACAGGAAACAATCTTCAAAAAGAATTCCTGTCTGGACTGCAGGCCCAGGCTGTGTATACTCCACAACCTATGCCACCTTAATCATTTGTTTTGGACTGATACCAAAAGATTTCTGGAACTTTTTGTTGTCTTCCAGTAAAGAAATGATAGGTGTAACCCTACCTAGCATACTGTGGTTTTTTTAGTGTCTCATTAACCTGTTTAGCTTGGGAGGAATCATTAGAACAAAACCATAGGATCCTTTGTGAAGGAACAGGGAAATGATAGTTATGTGTGCTATTGTGCTGCCAAGGCTTATGTGTGACATTTGACATCAACAGGCATCGAGCTTCTGGTATGCTTTTGAGAGTACCAGCAGTAGTGGCTACATCCCTTAAACTCCTGAGTATTTCTGCATGAATGAGTGCAAACTCAGAAGCTAAGTGGTTTCCGAAACTTGTGTTGTTACGTTGCTATGCCACTTAATCCTAGCTGTGATTTTCACTGAGACTTTTTTGTGGGGTAACATGGCTGCCTGATTTCTGGGCTAGAATTAGATCACTTCCAGCATTTTAGGAGAGTAGACAGTGCAAACATGATACCATACTACTCATGTGGGTCTGTCCCAAGTGTTCACAGCTGTTCATGTGTTGGACATAAACAGAAATGTGTGTACAATCCCCTTGAAAGTATCCTATTGTGTGTAACAGCCACTGTTAGTCGTACAGCTTCTTCAGGAAATCAGTGAAGCCAAATAAATCTATAGAAACTTGAATCTGTGGACTGAGGAAATTAGCCTCTTCATCAACCTGAGTGGTATTCATTGTTTTGAAATTTCTTCTTCTCTCTTGGCCTGAGAGCTGTCTACTGATGAAGGACCAGGGGGAATTTTAGGTTAAAATAAGAATCCAAGATGTCTTTGAAAGTCAAATGTGGTATTAACATCATGCAGCTGTGAATAGTTCTTTAAAATAGTTAAAATCTTTTCTTGAGGCAAAGCATACTGAATTAGTGCTCCCGGAGACCTCAAGAAGTAGTAGGCAAGGAGAATACCAATATGTGCAATTTGTCAGGGAAAAAGCCTATATTTCACAGTCATTAGGGTTGGAAAAGACCCCTGAACTTATTGAGTCCAACTTTTGACCTAACTCTACCATGTCAACTAGTCCATGGCACTAAGTGCCTCATACAGTCTTTCTTTAAACACCTCCAGGGACAACAGCTCCATCATATCCCTGGGGAACACATTCCAATGTCTAATCACCCTTTCTGTAAGGAAATTCTTCCTGATGTCCAACCTGAATGTCCCCTGGCATAGCAGAAGATTGTGTCCTCTTGTCCTGTCACTAGTTGCCTGCGAGAAGAGACTGAGCTCACCTGGCTACTACCTCCTACCAGGTAGTTGTAGACAGTGATAAGGTGACCCTGAACCTCCTCTTTTCCAGACTAAGCAACCCTAATTCCCTCAGCCTCTCCTTATAGGACTTGTGTTCCAGACCCTTCAGCTTCGTTGCCCTTTTCTGGACATGCTCCAGCACCTCAATGCCCTTCTTGAAGTGAGGGCCCAGAACTGGACACAGTACTGAGGTGTGGCCTCACCAGTGCCAAGCACAGGGTGGAGGATCACTTCCCTAGTCCTGCTGACCACACTACTGCTGATACAAGCCAGGATGCCATTAGCCTTCTTGGCCAGCTGGGCACTCTGCTGGCTCATGTTCAGCTCCTGTCAACCAACATCCCCAGGTCCTTCTCTGCTGGTCTCCTTTCCAGCCACTCTGCCCCCAGCCTTTATCACTGCATGGGGTTACTGCAGCTAATTTCCAGAGTATCTGACAAAATACTCAAGTAGATATGATTCAATATCTTGTTTTGTAGTCTCTAAGAGAAGTCTAAAAGAGGAGATAATATTAGAATGGTCACATGTAAAAAGAGTATAATGAAAGCCTGCAAGGTGCAGCTGTTTAATTTGCCCCTTTATAACAGAAAATGATGATACTCATAGATAAGAAGCAGCTGTTTTACAATTGAATTGCAGTAGCATTTATACATGATGAATCATGTAAAGAAGGTTTGTTATAGATTCCAATTAGTCTTGTCCTTTAATAATAAAAAAGAGGACACTTAAAGCTAAAAGACAGCTATTGTTAAATCAGGCAGGTAAGAAAATAGATTACCTAAACAATATTCAATCGATTCACAGCAATCTCATGTCTACAGGCTATTATTGAAGCAAATAGCTTGATAATTCTTTAGAAATATGTCAGAGTGAGAATAGTGAAAGTACTTACATTAATTGAGATTATGTGAAAAATCTAATTTTGTTCAAACTGTATTATACAGTTCATTGTGCTGTGAAAGTAGGTTGTTTTCCTCTTGGATATCAGCCATAAATACTATTGGAAGCAGGATGCTGGACCAAATAAGAGAGGTGCTGGTAACTTCTTCTGCCCTTTCCTGAGCATTGTTTCTAACTGGGCTTGCTCCAAAGCTTGTGTATAATCCTGAGGTTGAATCAGACCCTTTATAAGGTCTGGCTTCAGTTGTGCTTGAGGAGACCTTACCAACACCTGAATCCACCTGCTTGGACCAAAAAGTCCAGCTCTAAAAGCCACTAGTGCTGAGTTCCTCATGCTTATACATCAGGTGTGCAGTCTGTCTTTAACTGATTTGGTTTTAATACTTCATTTAGAATAAATTGGTGAGTAATGTCTGTGCTATCTTTTTCTAATCCAATCTTAGACTCCTGCACATAGAAGAAAGGTCAGTACACAGTGATATGACCAGAGAATATTTATTTTTATAACCAATTAATATAATCCATTTTGGTTTGAGTTGGTTTTTCCTAGGGTTTATTTGGAGCTCGGGTATCGACGATTACATTAACATGTGCTTAGGTTTTTCATGGGTTCAGACTGCTGTTTGGCAGACCAAATTAACACATTATGTGGTCACATCTATAACCTTCATCAGTAGAAACTACCTACTGTTTCATCTTAAACTTCAGAGAATTTAGGGATGATGGTGATTCAGTAAACAAATCTTACCACACCACTGGTTAAACTGTCTATCTTCTTGTGCTTGGAATAGTTATTAAGGGAGATCTGTCTCTCCTTTCATGAATCATTTATAGTAGAAGTAAAATATGCCCAGAAAAGTAGTTTGTAAAAGGTTATTGTCAGCCTGACTTCATGTTTAGGCCATTTATTCTGTCTGTGAGTCAGGATATGTGTATCCTACTAGTGGCTGCAGTTCACTCTAGAGTTATTTTACCTCATCAAATCCCAGTGCACACAATAATCACTTCATGGAAATCACAAGATCTTTATGCCTTGATCTGAAATATGAAGGAAGAAAACAGACATTGGAGAAGGAAAAACATTGGGTAGGGCTGCACGAATGGTTGGAATTAAAATAAATAGGCCATGCATGTGACTGGTCACTAACAATAATTTCATTTGGTTCACCTAGAAAAAAGAAGAATGGAGAAGAAGAACAGCCAAAGCCCTCTCTCAGTAATCAATACCGAATTGTTACACCCACATTCCAGTATAATATGGACTACAAGAAAGTGGGCAAATGTATTATTATAAACAACAAAAATTTTGAAGACAAGACAGGTAATGTTGTTCCTCTGATGATACTCATTACAGGCCATAGAATTTTCATACTTTCATTGATCAATAAGCATTCTATTTTTAGGACCTAGAATTTTAATTAGTATATTTATCTTTTTTGATAAATAGTTGTTCCTAAAACTTTTCCTGTTCCTTAACATTTCTATTAGAGAGTGACTCTTTTCAGCTTCTTTGCAGTGTGTATTTCAAAGACCATGTTTCCTTGCTGTACCAACTTCAAACTAAACCTTTATCCCAGAGTTTAAGACTGTGTTGTTAAAATTTGAACTTTGGCATCAGCAACCCATGTTATAAATTCTGTGTCCCTGAGCTACAGCTGTGAGCTACAAAAGCTAATAGCTGTAGCTGTGCTCTGTTCACACTCCTGCATTTAGCTTTTCAGACCACATATGGTTTCAAAGTAGACAGATCCTTGTGTTATGATCAGCTTTATAGGATTTTTCTTATACACTTGACAAACACACTAAGTTGTTTTCTCCAAGGATTGTATATCAGTTCCTTTTATGTGGGTGTCATAGGGACTCTTTTCAACAGGTTTCCATGGGGTGTTTTATGCCTGTGTTACACTGCATAACCAAAAGGAGATGAATCATCCATAGAGGTCCTGTGTTGCAAGGTGCTGGAGACATGCCAGCATTTTTCGGGATAAGATATGTGTTAACACTAAATGTTGCCTTACTTGAAAATCTCACAATTTGTTCTCAGTGCTATGAGAGGATTGTTTTAAAAACATGTCACGGTGATATTGTTCAGGTTTATTAATTATAAACCTAAAAATTTACTTTTGAACACGTGAATTATTTCGAGTTGTGTAATGTGCAATCAACCATCTTCTTTGTTTTCTGGCAGGAATGGGTACACGCAATGGCACTGATAAAGATGCTGGAGATCTAGCTAAGAGTTTTAAAAACTTAGGTTTTGATGTTCACACCTACAACGACCGAAGCCGTGATGATATGGAAAAATTACTGAAGCAAGGTAAAAATTTGTAATCTTAGAATAATTTAGAATGGAAAAGACCTCTGGAAGTCACTGAATCTACTCCCTGCTCAAAGCAGGTTAAAGTAGAAGAGATTGCTTAGGCCCCACACGTACAGTTTTCTGTATAGAAGGATTTGGTTTCTGAATAGATTCGGCTTATTTCCCCACCTCTTCCTCCAACATGATTCAGAAACACACAGTGCTCTTGTGAAGCACCTGTCCTGTGTATTAGGCGAAGAGCCTTCTCGTGTCAGATAGAGTCCAGCCTGTTGATTCCAGTTTGCTAGACTCAGAGTCAAGTGCAAGGTGCATCCATGTACTCAAGGTACTCATCGCACTGTAAAAAGTGGGTTGTGTCATCTTTGTCTAATCCTTCATTTGCCTTCCAGTAGAGTCCAAATGTACATTTAGTCTCAGAAAAAAACGTGTTGCATATAATTTTCATTTAAAATGTTGATTCCTTTTGACTAAGAAGTATTTGATTTGTAGCTGCCGAGGAGAATCACAGTGATGCTGCTTGTTTTGCCTGTATCCTTCTAAGCCATGGGGAAGAAGGTCTCATCTATGGCACAGATGGACCCATGGCTATCAAGAGTTTGACTGCACTATTCAGAGGAGACAAGTGTAAAAGCCTTATAGGCAAACCCAAATTATTTTTCATTCAGGTAATAGCCCTAAGGTAAATATAGTATCCTACTGCTGCAGGGGGGAAAACATGCTCTGTTGGTTGTCTGCTCTAAAAGAGCTCTGTAGGTTAACTTACTGAATGTTGCTGGAGGTTTTGGGGGAAAAAATGTGTTGAGAAAAGTTGTCTCTGGGGGATTTGTATTGTGTTTTTAAAAGCTAATTTTTATATGAGATTCTCATATGTAAAGAACATGTAATTTTGTATGTGTTTTCTCTTGGTAATATATGAATTTCAAAGCAGAAAGATAAATTCCTCGTCCAGAGAGAGCTAAGAACAGAACTTGATTATCAGTAGGAATAACGCTGTTCAGGTCTGTCTGAATTAAGGCTGCCTCTACAAATTATGCATTCTGCTAAAAGAAGTACTTTTTCTCTTCCTCAGTAGTCTAAAAATTTAGATTGCATTTTAAAATTAGCATATAATTAATTGTATATTAGTTAAATTTTAAAGACAACTGTTTCAAACAGTATTAACTGACATACCATGGGTCTGAATTCTCTTTCTTGTCACAGTATTACATACATAGGAGAGTTGCAGCAGATGTGGTTTTCCCTAAGCTGTTCCATCAATTAATCCTCAACCTCAAAGGGAAATCTGTGTCTATTTTAGACTACTAAAGTAGTGTTTCTTTTAATTATAATTTTGGAATGAGTAATTATAGCCTTTAAAATTATCTTAATAAAGGCCACCAGCCCTGTTATATAAACCCATCAGACTGTTTTTTTGCAAGAGCTGTCAGTCAAAGCTACTGATCAAGAGCTGGAATTTACCAACCCAGACTGCTGTCCCAGTGTGCCCTTTAGCTAAACTCGCAATTAAGGGAAAATTAGGAATAAAAGAGATAAATGGAAAAATATTTAAGATGCAATATACTTGAAATGGGTGGTCAGACACTAGAACAGGTTGCCCAGACTGTTGAGTCTCCACCTGTGGAGGTATTCCAAACCCAACTGCACATAGACCTGGACATCTGCTCTAGCTGTCCCTGCTTGAGAAGGAGGAATGGGACTAGATGATCTCAGGATGTGATTTTGTTATGCTGTGCATGTCAGGAACCAATGACAATGTGTAGTTTGTTGTAAAGAAAATGACCAGAAGTTACACTGCACAAGGCATTATGTAAAAATTGAGTGCTGAGAATGGCTCTAGACTAGTAAAATTAATCATGGTTAGAATAATGCTGCCAAATAACTGAGATCCACAGCCTCAACACCTTTACCTCCCTTTACTCTATGGGAGGTATGTTTTAAAATGTGCAAGCTAGTAACTTTGTCACCAAACAATTAGACATCACCGCAGAACTGCATTTTTGCTTCTAATACATGCAAAGTACTGCTTAAAACAGAATCTGCTGAAAATGTTGATGAATACTGATTGTAACACCTTGTTTCTCCTTATTGGACAAATTCTATTTGTCTTCTCTTATTTCAGGCATGCAGAGGCTCTGAATTTGATGAAGGTATACAAACTGACTCTGGACCTGCAAATGACAATCTGGAAACAGATGCCAACCCGAGATACAAAATCCCAGTAGAAGCAGATTTTCTGTTTGCTTATTCCACAGTGCCAGGTAAAGAATAAGAGGGTCAGGGTGGGGATAGAAGCCTGATAACTCATCATCCATATTGCCTGGGTTGTAGACTGACCCTCACTGATGATATATTTTGCATTAATGGACAAAACATGAAGGCCTGGTGTACCTTGGGCCAGTGTATTGTATCCACCTCTTTTCCATTGGCTATAGAGGAAATAGGGGATTACAGATGGCAAAGACAGTTTTCTGAGAATCCTGCCCTTCCATGTCCCAGCTTAGTCAATATGTTGAATATTTGATGAAGGCAGGAAGAGGAAGAGTTACAGCACAGAACTTATTCTTAGAGAGGAAACCCATGAAATCCTTCTTCTTGCAGGTTCCCAAATACCAAAATGCAGAATGGTGCTTTAGTAGTGTGAAGATTGGAGAGTTAATACACATTATTCTTAACTTTAATGAAGTAGGATATGTGACACAAGTGTAGGAGTTCAGCTTTCTGCGTGTGCATTGTTAATCTTTGCCCAGAATCTTTAACACAAAAGAGCAAAAATAACCCCATGTGCTTTCTTATTTGTCATTCCTGTAAGGTTATTACTCCTGGAGGAATCCTGGAAGAGGCTCCTGGTTTGTGCAGTCTTTGTGCTCTGTGCTAAATGAGCATGGAAAACAACTTGAAATCATGCAGATCCTCACAAGGGTCAACTATGTGGTTGCCACAAATTTTGAATCACAGTCTGATGATCCACGCTTCAGTGAGAAGAAGCAGATTCCCTGCGTGGTCTCTATGCTCACTAAGGAACTGTACTTCTGAAAGTGTATTTTAATGCAGCCAGTGATGAAAGATCAGGATATGGTTTTGGGTGGAGATGTGATTATGAACAGGAGTAACGTATTTTTAATAACAAATGTAATTACACTGGATTTTTTTATATTGTATAAGCTGGGGCATGTAATGGATGGAGAATATGCAATATTTGAAAGAAGAATTAAATGCTGTGAGCCAACCTGACAGCTATTGCTAATTATTGTATCTTGATTTCCCTTCGTGTGGCTGTCATGATTTGTGGCTGCTGAAGATGTTCTGAGAGTCAGCTACCTGACCCATAAAGGTTTTTTTCCAGAAAACACTTTGTAAATTAAGAACAAACAAAAAAAAATAGGTCGTGAGATTCCTTCTTTTTATTTACTGCTAACTCATGGAACCATAACCTCCTTGGAAATTCCCAAAGACCATCATGTTATGGGTATGTCCAGTGGTAAAACAGTTTGTAGCTATTTAAAAGGGTGTTAATTAGTCTAATATATTAATTTCCCTTTAATGAACATTATCTATGAAGGCTAATGGTTGCTCTTTGCTTAATCTGGAAGTCAATTTACTTAGTTATCATTCTAGCTTAAGGTGAATGTATAAAAAATAATATTTGTAGAGGGTTTATCTGAACAGTATGGAAATGTAACAAATAGAAGAATCAAAATTAGACTCTTCGCAAAATATTGGCAGAGTGATTGGCTGATGCCTTATTAAAGTGCCACTGTAGAGATTTATGCCTTGCAAATGACAATTGAGTGCTAGAACCTGAAACAGTGGTAGTGCAGTTTTTCTGCTTGCAGACACAGAGATGTCTGCTAGTTGATTGGGAACTTTAGAACCATCAGAAAGTTAATGATAAGGCTTTGTTACAAAACATTGACATTTAATGTTGAAATGATAGAATTATTTGTTCCAGTAACAAATGTATGTTTAGATATCATTTCTATTTGTGAGGAATTTTGCCAAAACTGGAAATGCTTACTTGAATCAGAAACCAGAAGTGCCTTCTTAGTTACTGTACAGTCTTGATTTCGTGTTTTGGAGTTATGTTGGTGATGTTTATATTCCTACTTTTTATATTCCCTTTATGGTTGGTAGCTAGCTCAAAAAAATGAAGTTTAATGATTTGGTTAAATTGCTAAATGATTAGTTGTTCACCCTTTTCCCAGTTAATGTACTCTATACTCTTTTGCAATCTTCTAAGAAAATAAGTGCATATTATTAAAGCTAAGTTACCAAATTGTTAAGTTTATTTTCTTACAAATACTGTGACATAGTGAGACATATATTTTTTTCAAAAGTCAACTCTACAGTTGCTTGAATGAAATAAATTATTGTTTTATGGACATACTGAGCATGGCATCAATAAAGACCTTTTATATTTAATTTCCTATGAATATCTGGATGTTTGTCACTCAATCATGATGTGTATTCGCACACATGGTGAAGTATAAACCAATAAAAATACATCCCAGAACCTTTCTCATCTGAGAATGCAGATGACGTCTGTTATCTTTTCAAGAGGAGGTTTACATTGTGAGTTGAAAGGTAGATTAGAAAAGTAAGCTGGCATAGGGTGACCACATCCTATCTTAGAGTAAACCAAAGTCATTGTAAATATTTTATGGAAATATCCTGATCAACCAGTGCTTCGTCTTGCCCTTTACACACTAAATTGTACAGTGGTCTAGGAATCATATGAAAATGTTCTTCCTATTACCTCTGGCAAATAGCTCCATCTTAAACTGTTTTCTGGCATTAGAGGTATTTGTGGTTTACCATGAGAAATGGGTCCAGTCAACATTTCAGTATTTCTTTCTTGTCTGGAAGCTCGTTCTTGTCTTTATAGTTCATTATTGTTTATTTGCTCAGGGTTTGGCTTGTTTTTAAGTTTCTGTTAATGATATTCCCATCTTCAGAACTGTCCTTTTATTCAGATACTTAGGAGCTCTGAAGCCAGAGAGCCTTGGGAACAATAAAGGAGTAAGGAGGGGCTCTGAAACAGGTCTTGTAAATTTTTAAGATTATGTCAAGGAATATAGCAGCATAACAGGCAAGGAGCACATTTCCTCTTGTGTAGTGCTTTTTTTCTGAAAGGTTCTTTATCTTAGTTTAGAAGATTCTGGGAAATGCAAAATTACTAGAAGTAGTACCTGGTTAAACCTACAAGGGACTGCTGAGGAAGAATCAAAGTTAGTAATAGTGAGTTTCCTCTGTGAATAGGAAAAGCTGTTGCCCTTATTGGACATGTCTAAAATAATATTAAAAAGAGGTGGACAGATGAGCCTATGTCAGACTTAGTTGTATCTTTACCATGATGAACTCTAAATAAGGACAGCTTGGGACTTTCAGCTAAATGGTAACTGTGTCTAAGGAAAAAAGTCAAAGTAGGAATGTGATTTGAAGCTCTTCAGTGCTCTAATGTCACAAGCCAACAAGGCACTCAATGTTTACAAGAAGTCTCCTGGCAGACCAAAGGTTTCCTGGAAAAAGATGATAGTGTGGCACAGAGGAGCACAGCAATTCTACCTGCTGGGTGACAACAAAAGGAAGAAGTTGAGGCTGAATCTTAACCTTCAGGCTAGTTCTAGTATATGAAATACACAATGATCAGCATAAAATACCTGAAGACACTGCCAGAGAGGAAAGCAACATGGAAAGATAACTTAGAGTAGCAGTGAAACAAAGAGAGAAAAGCATTCCCTTGTGTCAGGACCAGTGTCTCTGGTCGATGGAGCGTTACTTTAAATCATGTCCAAAAAACATTCATGCTAGTTAAGAAGAACATTTCCTACTGACAGGCATCACCTCTGACTGGTGATGTTTACATGCTGAGGGCTGTACTAGCCCAAGAGCCTGAAGTAACCCACTCAGAATGAGGCAGCTTGACCCTTGAGCAAAGCCAGGTGACTGAATGCTGACTTAGAGGCTGTAGGGCATTTTAGCTTTTTTCCTGAATCAAATTTATAACTATTTTCTATCTAAAAGTAATTCCCTTCCCATCTGCAGGATTAGCCAAATGGTTCACTGTGTAAACCCACTATCATTAATGATATGCTGAATGTTTCTGTAGAGAATCCCAGAAATTCACTTATACCAAGATAAACATTGTCCCTACAATGAATGTACATTGTCATGATGTAGGTGGCATAAGAAATCCTGCAAACTATTTTATATTTTAGAAAATGCTGTTCTTTAAATCTGAACTTGGCTACACTTTATGGTACTCTGTGTTTTTAATATTGCTTTAACTTCCAGTCCTGGGTGGCTTTTCTGTTTTAGACACACCTCAGGGGGAATAAAAAAGGGACTGTTCAGAAAGCTGAACCAGCAAAACCAGGTTGTCTCCAGGCTTTTTCCTGTATGGGAGACATTTATCACTGCTTCAAATGAGCCTGTTTTTCATTGCTCGTGAGTGAATATTAATCTTCTGGATTTCCCCTTTCTCAACAGTCTTTAATTTGCTTCCCATGCAGAAACAGACATTTCCTTGTGGGTCATATTTCAGGGTGTTTGTATTTATACATGGACTATAAGGAGGCAGTCACAATGCAGGACAAGGACACACCATGTTTTGCTGCAGGAGGCAGTACAGACTATCTGGATGTCCTTAAAGTGTATTTCTCCAAAACCTTCATCATGAAGACATTTTGCCTGTAAGTATTCACACAGTTTGTTTTCCTTATCTTGGTGTTGTCTTTTTGAAGTTTTCTAATAGCCTATATCTTAATAATGTGAAGCATTTTATTTGCATTTTGACTGAACTGTCTCATTGCATTTCAAAAGGTTTGAAGCAATCTTAATGCCAGGCATACAAATATCTGGGGCGGTATAATCATGGAGTTGGCATTGTCTATTTTGAATTAGTCATAACCTATTTAAAAAGTTGCTTTCTGTTGAAAAGACAATTCAATGCAACGATTATGAACTTTTTTTTCCCCCCAAAATGCAGAGTGAGATAGCACAACTGTAATCTCATGGGTGTTTGTCTTCCCACCTGCAAATCTTGACTTTCACTGACATCCAGAAGAGACTTTTATCCTGTCATGGGCTCTTGGAACATTGTTTTGTGCTAATTGCATTGTTTGCTAGTCGAGGTGACTCTGTCAGTCACATTGAACAGAATAATACATTGCCTTTCATTGCAACCCCAGGCGTGTGCCCCTACTATTGACACTAACAAATTGACTTTGTGTGCAGTCATTTTTCCTTTTGGAAATTGCTTTTTTGCCCTTTTTTTTTTTTTTTGGTAGGCAATAAATGAAAACCCTAGAAGTAAATTTTATAACAGTTTACCACAGCACTTATACAACAAATCTTCCTTCCCAAAAGGCAGAAATTGCAACGGTTTCCCTAAAAAAAAACACCTCCAAAAATGCAGGCAGAAATGTTCTCCAGAGACCTCCAATGGACCGAAGTTTGCAGTGGGTCATTGTCATTTACAGCATGGTATTGTCTGGAACAGGAGGTGTGGAAGTCTATAGCTTTAATTTTGTGTCAGAGGTAAAATTCTGTATGTAACCCACTCCATTTCTGACTACCACTCCTGATCATACCATGTTGACTTTTGGCACCATGGACTAAATCACTGAAGAAACAGAAGCAAAGGAAAGCCCTTAAATATCTCAGCCCAGCCAGGGAGCTCAGCAAAGAACTAGAGAACAGCACTTGCAATCCTTCAGATATTCCCAGAAGAGGCTCTGAGGCTTCAAGTGGCTCGTGTGTTGGGTCAATGTAACCTCCCTGTAGCTAAGATAACTTCAAGTCAAGATTTGATTTTGCAAGGAATTTTGGGGTAAGACAAAGGGAAACTTTTGAAAAGGCATTGTGTTAAGAAGACTAGAGACTTGCAAATTATTGTCATTGACATAGTATTATAATTGTATTTTCTCCATAGATTTTAAACTCTTTAAGGCAAGCTATGCCTATTTTATATAGGACTAATTGTGCTGGCAAAGCAGTGACAGAAACCTATATGAGTACAGTATTCCTAGGTTGCAGGTGCTGTGACTAGTGCAAAAGAAAGGGCAAAATGAAGTTCAGTTGGTCTCTGTCACCATTTCTAGGCAAATAATCTCTTTAGCCTGTATAAATGTACAATATTTGTTATTTGTGATTTTGTTACAGTATTATGATATAATAAATGTTATAGTGTATAATTTAATCTCTAACATGAAATATTATGTGTAATAATATATTTAAATGAATAACAATTAACATTCTTTATATGGTTTAATATAGATTTTCCTATGGTTATGTTATATAGTGTAATCATCCCTATGACAATTAACACTTGTAAGATTTTTGTTGTTTTCTCAGCAGTTATTTTTGTTATTTTCTCAGCAACCATGTGTGCAATGAAATGCTGCTGAGCAGCAAGCAAAGTGAAAGGAATTAGCTTCAAGGTTTTTGCTCTCTTCACTATCTGAGTGGAAGAAACAATCAGGATGGCTTCCACAAGTAAAAGAAATTCTGCAGGTACAAGATTTCTTTCACTAAGATTTGTCAGTACTAGGGTTGAATTAGGTTTCAATCCATTCTTATCACTATACTATACTGTTCTCTTTGCCCTCCACTTGCCAAGTATTTTGTGGTAAACAATAGGTGAAAAATAAGGGGAAATACCATACTGAAAATCTCATCTGGACTTAGACTTTGTGTTAGTTCTGCCCCTCTGCTTCCTTCCTTAAAAGATCTGTTCTAAATCAACATTTCCCTTTATAGCAGAATTTTTCTTGTCCCTAACACAGAGGTTGAACTGACATTTGTTAAAAACATTAAAATCCGCAAAAATTAGCTAGAAACTGGAAGAAACAGCCAGTATCTTCAAGGCACTTGAGGAAGCCTTAATTCCACTGAAGGCCACAAGGTTTGGTCATGTTAAATTTCCCAGAATTTATGTATATTCTCTACCGTCCTTTACTAGAAGATCCAAACTGAGGTTTTCTCTGTTCCTTTCAGTCAGTGGATTCTTAAAAAATCTTAATATGCCCTACATGGTTTACAGCTTGAAAAATGGAATGAGCTTGTCACTCCTTTCATGGGATGTTAAAGTGCTTTAATAAAACTGACATTTTGATCAGAAATCCACCAGTGATTAGAAAATGTGAATCTTAGACTATAGCTGACCAATATTCTATGATTCTATGATTGACAGTCTCTGCAGGGTTGTGAACAACTGCATTCAGGTATTTTTCCCCCACAAGGTTTCAGCTCATATTTTACTCGTAAGATATTTTTCCTGTTGTCACATCACGACTCAGAGTGTAAGATGATCTATCCTTAGCTGTGTTTGCAACTGAGCCAAATTGAATGCCATCTATGAATTTCATGAGGGATATGTTTACTGCCTTTCAGATCACTAAATATGAAGTTAAATATGACCAGATTCCAAAAGTTAAATAAGAAACACAGAGGCTCTTGATACCTTCTGAGCCCCCAACATTTTTGCTATCATTTGTTTAGAGTTTGGGCCAGTTATCAGCAGTAACAGTAAGATCACGGAAGCAAGGCCTGGCCCTGTATTTTATAACCTTGGTTGGTGGTTGTCTTGTCTCATTGTAATATGGTTTATGACCATTTAAGCACAGAAACCCAGTGCTCAGCAACAATTTCCAGTTCAAGCAGGTCTTTGTAAGAGATTAATTGGCAACAAATTAAGTAATGCTGCTGTTCATTTCTCTTTGATTAGTGAGAATTCAAAATACATTTTGCCCTGAAGGTGGAGTCTGCAAGCACGGATTCCTCATCAAATCACCACCTCTTCAGCTTTTCAGCTCACAGGTATACCAGCACACATTAGTCATGTTTCAGCAATCCCTCAACGAGCATCTGTTATTTCTGCTATCCTGCATTTTAATGAGAGACAAATTGCTTTCTCTTTGGCAGAATTCCTGGAAAAGACGTCTTTTCATCCTGTCCAAATCCAGCAAGGGTGATTACATCCTGAAGTATCTAAAAGGCCAGAATGTAAAAGGCTCCATAGCTGTTGATCAGTATGTAACTCTAATGCTTCACCTTTCTTATTTTAAGTCATGTAGCAACACTCTTCAATGGCCACTGGTCATACAGACACTTGTTTCTGACTGAGGATCTTGATTCAAATCCCACTGAAGTCCAGAAAAGATTTTGTTGGGCTTTTGTAGACTTTAGGTGCAGCTTACAGTGTATGATATATGTAGAAGTAAAAACCTTAAATCGCTTTATTGAAATTTGATACGTTTCTGTGAGTGATTGTGGTGATGTGGTATCTGCAAACCAGACATCTTGGCTCCATGATCCCAAGGCTGTATTCCTGTAGATGATATTTTATCTCCTGTGAGGGCAGTGCTGTATATTCATTCATATGTTAATAATGATGTGCTATACCACTCTTTAACTGTGGCACACACCCTTTCCCAGCTTGCAGCTTCACAAAGTGCTTTGCAAATTGTGCAGAGGTCTCCTGACTTTGATGTAGCCCTTTGGGCTGATGCTGGTGCCCCAATGTCTCTTACTCCACCAAGAAATTGCTCTGCTTGGCTCGTTTGGGCTGGTCATTTCATTCCTCTCAGCACAGTGCCTACTGCAGCAAGGCCTGGGTGTCATTAGCTCTGTACTGGCACCCTTTACCATGTCCCAGGTGGCATGAAATACTTGCAAGGGAAACAGAAAATGTAAAGGGAAATGTAAAGATTTTACCCATCAGATCTGGAGCTTAAGACCTCTGGAATTGTTAGGCATGGAGGTCACTGAGCCACATTGCTGTTGTGCTTCTTCCATTAAAAGGATTTACACTGTGAAGCTTTCAAAAATATTCCAGTTTGCTCAGTGGTACGTGGTTACATTATTACCATCATTATTGTTGTTATTATTTTTATTGATTTAACTTCTTGGAAGTTAATGAAAGTAGTGCTTCAAAGACTT
>NW_008686737.1:501-40159 GCF_000695815.1 Acanthisitta chloris | reverse complement strand
CCCTCCATTAAAACATTATTAATATACAATTAGTTTCAAATCAAATGTATTGTTTTACAATGCTCAGAAAAAAACCTCTGCAAGAAATTTTTCTTACTATCATTTCTGTTCAAGATTCTGTATTAGACCAACAGCCCCTTTTTTTTTTCTAGAAATGGGGATCCAGAACTGGGCATGAGTCTTTACAAAAGTTGATTTTATTTTTTTTGCCTGGAAGTTTTCTTTATTGAAGGACCATCTGTCTTGGATGTGTGTGCTTATTTATTTTCTGTGGGAAAATGTTTACCTTTTCCCCTGCAGATCTCATCATATTATGCTGTGCTTAGAGTAAAATAAGCACATACACACATGTATGTGTGTGTATTTGTATATAAGTATGTATAGTTATGTAGGATGTTTCATATGGTTGTCTTGACAGAATCATAAGTATTGAAGTTGGCATAAGCAATTCTGAAATCATGGAAATGGTGAGGAAGATGTTCAAATGCCTTCCTGAGCAGGTGATGTCCATCAGTACTGGAAACAGATGTTACTACCTCATTGGGAACAGCAGGTAGGCATAGCAAGATGTGCAAATGCAGTATGACAATACAGTTAAGCTAATGGAACACTAAGCTGCTGCCCCAAAGCAAAGTCCTGCTCCTTCATAGCCACTCTCTTGCCTTCCTGTATCTCAGATGGTACAGCCCTGGGATGAAACAATTCAGCTGGTTGATCCAATAGAAACCAGCTCTTTTTTATGTCATTATTTTCCCCATGGCTGGGTTAACTTTTTGCTTGTTCAGACAGGTGAGCTAACCTTCCCAGGTGAGCAGCGACCTTTGTCTTCTCATCCAGCAGCTCCTGGGAGTTAGAAAAGCTTCTGTTCCTTATGGATAAATCACAGGAAATAATATTGCCTGAAAAGTAGGTTATTAATCAAGGGAAGAAGACCGAAGGGAAAAATATATCCCAGAAGTACTGACTGGAGCCTTTACTTCAGCAGGGTGGTGTGGTCCCTGCTTTCCTGAGCTGCAATTCAGTCCTGAGCAGGGTCAGAAATTGCTCCTGTAGAGGTGATCAGCCAAAGCTCAGTCAGGTGAGGAAGGATGTTTGTCACAGTGCTCCTATGCAGCTGGTTCCCAGCATCTCCTCTTCAGTTTCCCAGTCACGAGCATGTCAGGGGATTTTTGCCTTTATGCAGGAGAGCAGCTGATGTGTGAAATCCTGATAAGCACAGAAGAATAACACATACCTGAGTGTTACTTGAGCGTGCCACCCAACGCCTCACCCCGGGGCGCTGCTCTCCCTGCTCTCATGCTCAGTGGGAAGCATTCCAGAATTAATCCAGCTAAATCCACTGCAAGCATGAAACAGGGCTTCCAGGGTCCTTTCATGGCATGTTTCTCATCCTGCTCACCTAAACGCATTCCCAAGCCTTGTTAGCTGTCTTTATGGCAGGACTCAGCGGAGCACACAGAAGACAAAGCAGGAAGGACCATCCCACCTCTTGTGTTGCTTGCACACTCCTACACAGCCCCCCTGCACACCTGAGCTCAAACTTTGCCATCTGGTTATGACCACCTGAGCACTCTCTCTTGAAAGGAAGGTGCAGATTTTGCCCACAGATCTCTGGAAGCATTATTTTGGGCCCCATGGGAAGAAGTGGGTAGGCAAATGGGTTTTCCTTGTGTGTTACCTGTCAGTAAGTTTTCATTTCTGTTGTTCCAACCTACAGGCAGGAAACAGAGGACTGGGTCACTCTGATATCTTCGGTCTGCAGGGAGGACAAAAGAGGTGGATGCTGCCCTCAGGTGACATGTTACTGTACTTGTTTTTAGAAAAAAAAAAAGGCATTTCTATTTTCATTAGAAAACTGTGTGAAGGAATTTTCCTGATTTTTGCCTTGCAAGTTGGCTCTGGTCTTGGATATTAAGAAATTCAATTTCCATATAAATCCTGTACCCTGGCTTTATACATTAAACAGGCACTGCAGTGTCTGTCTGAGCTGGGATTGATTTTACATTGAAGGAATCTCTTTGAAGTGTCAGCCATATGGAAATTCAGGGATGATTGATATTATGCTGCAGTGAACTGCACCTTTGATACACCGGAATGAAAACTTGTGTTATCCTTACCGTGTGCATTTTGGTTATATTTACATCTTGTTTTACAAACCAAGCCACATCTAGTCTGTCAATGTCATGGACCAGCTGGAAGCTCTGTTCAAGCTCAGGCCCAAGTTTCTGCACTTTGTGAGCCAGCCAGACCTACCAGGTCAGACTCAGCATTAAACTACTTACATCCCTGCAGCTTCCAGTCAGCTCAAAGTGCAAGCAGGCAAATTTATGTCTGCCTGAAAAAATGCCAGGAAGACAACCTCTCTGCACCATTAAAAGTAAAATTTGTACTAGTACATTGTAGCCCATGCCCATCAGGTACCTGTCTTCTTAAGAGTGCTGTTATCTTATTCCTAGAGCCAAGATCTTCCAAATCCAGCAGTCAGAAGCCGGCCCTCCTCCTTCCCACTATTGTGGAATTCTACAGATATGACCAGTTTCCCAGAAAGTCAAAGCTACCAAAAGGTAAGCAGATTAGCCATTCTTCATTATGGGTCTGTGCCTAGGGCTGGCTGTGAAATTTGATCTGTAGAGTTGCTTTTTTCCATCAAACATTCTTCAGAGCTTCTGCAGTGGGTACCTGGGTGGTCTGTTCTGCTCTCTGGTGGGTTCCAGAGTAGGACTTGGATGATAACATCAGAGAGTCCCCACTAAGGAAATACTTTTGAGGAAAGTCTGCGTGTCAGTAAAGGCAATGAGAAATTAGTTGTCTCAACTGACTGGCAAAGATTAGTGGCATGAAGTAAGCCCCTGAAGATTTGCTTTGACATGCCTTGGCAAAGGCATGTGATGATTGTTTTGGCAGCTGCTAGCCACATTCCTCCTGTTTTGTGATTGTTCACTTCTTTGTCTCTCTCTCTTCAGGCTGTAAAGCAAAGAGAGGAGTTCAGGTCCAGTTCCTCTGTGCCTTACAGATTTTCCCCTGAATATTTAAATGGAAAGGAAGGAAAGCATTACTGCTGTCCCAAAGCAATCGCAGTCCCTATCCTCTGGTAACAGGGTGAAATACCAGCCAAGGAATTGTTGGGTTTCTGTAGTGACAAAGCTGTGTGCAAGTGGCCCAGGTAGAGGAACATGAATGGAGGTGAAGCACCTCTTTATATCTTTATAATGAGTCAACATTTTTTCTTTTGTATACAGGAGAATGGTTCCTCTGAAGACAAGAACAGGCCTTACTCAGATCCTGGTCCTCATGAGGCTCAGTGTGACTCACCAAGAGGAGTTTTTCCAAGCCTGGTGAGCAGAACTAATCAAAGAGCTCTTGGCTTGTTCAGTCTGCAGAAGTGACTATTAGCTTTTCTCACCTGGGTGTCTGTGGCTATAGATTATCCACCTACTTTCCCAGCACACTGAATTGGTTTACACTATGAACATTTCCTAAATATTTATTCTATTTTCTTGTTTAGCACTGAAAATAATCTGCTAAGAACTTGCTTAAGTACCCTGTGTTTGTTTTGCTTTTTGGAGTTTCTGTGAAGGAATTGCAGCTTGTTGCAACTCTCGAAAACTTGATGAAGAAAACTCAAGTTGCACAGGCTGAGGATTTGCCCCTCTCATCACATTTCTCAGCTGTGCTACAGTTGTCCCTAAATGGTTTATTTCTTCAGCCTCTGTCAGTAGCAACTGAGCAACGTAACTGAACTACAGAACAAGGGCTAGTTAAATTGAGGCACACCTCAGAACTGATCTGTCAGTGTAAATATGACTTCAAGTAATTTCACTTCCACATGTAGTAGGAATGATGGGCAAAGATAAAATTATGAATGTTATCACGTTATTGGCTGAATATTCTGACCTGTGTTCTCTGCACAAGCACCTGCAGTGATTTTCCTCTGCCCTGGATTACTGCCTTTGCAGCAGAGTCAAGAGGACAGAAGACATAACCAAGGCTCTCCCACACCAGTATGCAGTTTGAAACCCACCTTTATTAACAGTTTGTGCACTTGACTATGATCTGGAGTGGCTGAGATACAGGGCAAAGAATCTGTTCTGCTATCATAGCTAACAGGGTGGTAAATCATGTGCTGCAATCACCATCCTTGTAGACAGGCTGACAACAAGTATGAGATAATACAGCTAAATTTAGTGGAAGGTAGTGAAAATAGTTGAAACTACATTGCAATGCCATGGCAGTCAGCATAGCTCAGCTGATGCACAGTACTTTGTAAAGCTGCAATAATTCAGTTGTGAGTCTGAGCTCTGAAAAGCATTGAATTAACCCTTGGTCTGATTTTAACTAGCCCTACTCTGGTGCATACCAATGGTCTCTTTCTGTCTCTTTCTTATGCATGTCTTTTCTGTCTTATTCATTCATTCTTCCCATACTTACAATGCCTCAGAGATCATGTTTTTTATGCAGCTGTTCAGACTAGGACAGACTGACCATGAGGGTTAAAAGATAAGGAATTTGGATTTCATCTTTTTAGCCTGAAGCAGAGGGAATAGCAGGAAGCTCGTATTTCTGTTTCAGCATGTGTGAAAATAAATAACCTTGCTGCACAGAGAACAAGAAACAAAAATATTTGTTCATTCTATAAAAATGTTTCACTCGTCTCATAGGTTTAACATCTGCTAACGTCTCTGGACCTATTCTCTGCTCAGTGACATCTAGACAACTGACTTCCTGATTAACCCCTTGTATTTACTTTCTTTTAGAAGTATGAGTACCCATTTCAAGCATCTGATGCATTTTGCTTTTTATTGGTGCTTCCCTCATCCAGGCCCAGACCTTGAAGACTCTGTTCTGTAGCTTTTACTCATGCAAACAGACCTCTCCATGTCAGTGAGTCTAGTCATGCTGGCAGAGACCCTGGAAAGGTCTGGAGACAAGACATTTTGGAGCTACCAAACCACATCTGACTCAGCAATTCTGTACCAGCTATTTTTATACACAGCTTTCAAAATCTGAAGTCCATCAAAATAAGGAGCCCTGAATTGCATCAGCCTGTACTGTGTGTTACTGTATTGCAGGCACCTAGGCATCCTTGTTGGGATCTGTTGCACACACCTGATGTTTTGAGAGAGGTTCCTCTGTCTAAGGGCAACAACTTTCCCTAAGGAGCTCATTAAGTAACAATTACTCAGTTGTTCTGCAGGTATCATTTCCACCTTGTGCTACAGCCAATTTTCTCCAGAGTCTACTTTCTCTAATGTAAATCCATATTATGGATCAACAGACACTTAAATAACCTGTTTAGCTGTCCCATTGAGAAAAACTGTACGCTGAGGTTGACTGCACTTCTCTGGTGGTAAGGCCCCTGGAGGAATGGAGATGTTGACAAACAGCTTTAGGAAAATGCAGGACTTCTGCAGCATAACCTTCCCCTTCCCACTGTCCCTATAATCTGTGATGATGCCAAGGAGAAACACTCTGCAGCTGGAAATAGATGTCAGTGACTGAAAGCTGAGTTTGGAAAGCTGATGAGTGCTGTCTGTGCTTTGAGATTTCCTAGGAAATCACCTCCTCTTCTCCCTTGTCCCCAAATGTTTACCTGTTTGGTGGATCCAAGCTTCCTGAAGAGTCACTGGAAAACTTGTTTATGACTTTAGCTCATGACCACACAGCCAGTCTTGTGTCTGCTGTGGTTTTGTTATGCACTTCTTGAAGGACCATTTGCAGGTTTGTTCTGACTCCTACTGCATGAGTTGCTTTTAATGTCATTTATACCGATGAGGAAAAAAGATACATTAATCATCCTTAATTTATATTCAATGCCAGTTTCTTCTCTTTACATGTAAGAAAGTAATTAGTTTAATTTACTTTACCTTGAAAACAGTAATATATACGTGGCATATTTAGCAATTATTAAAATGATCACCATGGAAACCAAGGATGTAAGCGCTGAGATAAAGAACGGTTGCATCCCAAACATGGCATGGAGAATTGCATTGGGAGGCAGCTAAATACTAATTATCATACTCTTCACTACAGTGGAGTCAACAAGGACACATAAAAATAAATAATTTATCTTTGTGACTTAGAAAGGTAAACTTGGTGGAGGGATTCATTTCTCCTTGATTTACCAAATTGCCTCAAACTTAATGTTTCAGGTAATTATGAAGCCAGAGTCTCACACAGGATGCAAAGGGTTCAGTGTCAGATCTCCAGTCCTTTGGGTTATCTTCCAGTATGAGATGATATGACATTATAGAGATAATATGAGATTATCATATGATATGATGAGATAATAGACTTCTCATTAGTCAGGGAAGTTCCAAATTAATTCTTTATTTGATAGCAGTTCAAAGCTGCTTAAAAAGGACAAATATATCCCAATCCACTCCTAGGTTTCATATTGATTTTTTCCTCATGTAAGGGCTTTAGAACTGAACACAAATAGAAAATCTTTTTACAGAAGTGACCTTAAATTCATGCAGATCCATACATGAAGTGTTTAGCCCACTTGATTTTTAAGCAGAATAACAGGTTGTGATCATGCAGTCAGTTGCACCTGCCTGCTTACCACGAATCCATCTATGAGAAGTACTAATACCAGCGACCAGTTTTGTCTGTGTGCATTGAATTTCAAAAATACAGGAAGGAGTACAAATATAGAAACCTTGTTTCTAAAATAGGCTGTCTCTGTGGATAGCTCACTTCAAGGAGAAACGTGTCTTCCCATGGTTTCTGAGGATATTTGCTGATTCTATTACTTCTCTGTGCAAATGGAAAAACACCTGATAATCTGTATAACTGAACCTGTTAAACACAAAGCCATTCTTTTAGCAGGATAAAATGCTGGGGAGAAGTGAGGAAAATCTGCTGCCATCAGATACAGATGAAAACATCCAAAAGGACGAAGAAGATTATTACCAAACTCCCAGCAATATTCTAGCAAAGGTAATTTATCAGTTGTGAGTTCTGCTGGTTTGTTAACAGCTCCAAGGACACAGGAGGCATTTAATGAGCCAAAGAGCAACTGGTAGGAGGAACCACTTGTACCTTGCAAAAGGAATAAGTAGATAAAGCAATAGGTAATGGAGCTTTCATTTATACAAGAAAAAAATGCACTAGACTCATTCAAAGGATCTTTCCGGTAGAAAGTGGCATTTTGACAAAAACATTGCTGATTTTGTTGAAATTCCCCAAATTGACTGTTTCATTGTAAACGGCTTTTGCCTGTTGTATAACAGGGTGGAGTGGGTTTTTTTCTGAAAGTGAAAACTTCATTTAGAGAATGTAACAGTACATTAGTTTTGCATATTTAAAATGTAATTCTGTTGAAGCATCAGTAAGCTGCATAAAACAAAGCAGTACTTTTAAAATGCTGCAAACATTTTGGTATCTACATTTCACTGTGAAACAAGGGAGCAGGAGAAATCATACTGGTAATATTAAACAAATTCTAACACCCAATTTTGAGAGGCTAATTTCTCTAGGCTTCCCATGTAGTTCGTGGTGAGAAGTTGAGTGGCCAGTTTTCTGCAGAAGTCACAGAGTCTCTCCTAAGACTGTACATCTGACTGAAGGACATTAACAATATGATTTTGTCATATAATCTAAGTGCTCTAAGTTAAGCACACCCAAACTACAAGCCTCTATTTTTTTTCAGCCTGCTTAAATTAAAACATAACCAATTTTTTTTGTGGTAGTACTTTAGAATATAACTGATCATGTCCCAGTCTGAGGGTGTCAATACCAGACAGTGCTAACGTATAAGTTTCAACCACATTTTTAGCTCTCAATTTCTGGGAATTGACTTACCTGGGGAAAGCCAAGCTATATTAGCCAATGTGTCTAAACAGCACAAGCACTGAACAAAATCAGGAAATTAATATTTTTTTTCCTGTAGGCAGAGCAGTTTTATTAATGTCTTGTGTTGCTATGTGTTTCTGACAGTGCACTACTGAAGTATCAAAGCCTGATCCTGCAGCTGGGTCTGATGGCCTTGTGCAAGAGAAGCCAGTGCAAAACAACCCAGTAAAGGAGGACATTTATATGCCAATGAAATCACTGTAAGTAACAACTTCATTAAGGTTTTGCAAATTAAAAGTGACATAGTAGTACAGATAGGGCTGACATCTGTGGTATTTAGTTAATAAGATGTAGAGGCTGCATCTTGTTTGAATGAGTCCTTGTTTGGTCTTGGTTCAGAAAGTTCAGAACTCATGGGTATACTAGAGTCAAAGTCAAATTCATCAACATGAAATTTAAGCTCTCATTGCAGACTCATGCGTTTACACAGGCTCTGACTATAGGATGCAGCACTTTTTGTTGACTCTTACTTTTTCTAGGTTTTCATGACAAAACAGCCCACCACTTTACTGAGATACTGCAGCCAAGCTCCAACAACCTTTCAGACAGATACTCTCCAAGGCAGGCAGCATTATCTAGTGGTTAAAAGAGAAACGTAGAGATGGTGCATTAGCTCCCAGCTTTTCCAGTAAGGAGTTGTGTGAACTGGAGTGGGTCATCTCTACCCTTCCATTTCCCCTTGCAAAGAATGGGTCTGATGCTGTGCATTTTGAAGGTACAGTGTTTGTTTGGCACATCACAAAGGAAGACCTGAACTTTATGTCACAGTTATAATGCCACGAGGAAACTTTACAACTGCCACATTATAGCACTGAATACTGAAATGTGCCTACACAGTAAAGTCATCCCTCCTGAGCCAGAGGACTGGTCAGTAGCTGTTTGCTATGCTCTGCCACCTACACACAGTCGGGTCTGATGCCACATCGTGGAGCCAACTGGAAATGTAGACATACAAACCAGTTTATTCCAACAGATTTATTCAAGCTCATCTATGTCTTTCAGAGCCACCAGAGGGAATTACTATAAAAAAACCCACAAGTTTATGCCATCTAAGTTAAAATACGCCAAGAGCAGCTTTTGCTACTAACCCCAGTCTTGTTTGGGGCATGGGGGTGAGTCAGCTCCAGGCATTATAAGGCTCATCAAATAAACCTAAAATGAGTTCAAGCATGTCTGAGTTATTCTATCTCCCAGGGGGCAGCATTACATCCCTGCAGAACCCAGTACAGCCAAAGCCAACAATCTGTACTCAGTTTCTTTGTCAAGGCATGCTGTTAGCTGGAATGTTTTCAGGCTTAATAAATAGTTTTTACATACTGAAAAGGTTTATTTAGGGATTTATGGTCCATTTTTAGAAGGACTGTTTATTTTACTTAGCTGTAATTTTGCCCACTGGATATTGGACAAGAACTTGTTATTCTTTGTTTTACTGATGGCTGTTGGATCCAGCTTCAAACACAGCAAGAGTGCCTGGAATGGTCAAACGAGTTAATTTTTTATCATCATTCTCTTCAGTAAGTTGCTGGATGAGAGATGCCAGCTCATGTGCAGACTTGATGGGCTCCCTTCTCCCAAATGCCAGGACAACAGTGCGCATCCAAGAGACTTGGAAGCAAACAGAGACACAAAATTCCCAGAAAGCAGCACCGGCCCACAGCCAGCACTCCAGAGAAGGCAAAATTCATTACCACTTTCAGTGGTTCAGTTGTCAATACTGCTCAGGTAAGTGTCTCCTCCGTTTCATTGCAAAGACAGATGTGCACGTGGGTTTCAGCTGAGGTACTGGTAGATCATGCAAAGCCTACCAGCATTCAAGAGGCATCTGGATGATGCTTTTAGTCATATCTTTTGGTTTTTAGGTAGCCTGCAAGGAACAGGGAGTTGGACACAATGATCCTTATGGGTCCTTTCCTACTTGAGATATTCTATGATAATGTGGTCTCTGATATTTTCTCTCACAGTCAAGTTACAGATGAGACTCAGCTACAGAAGTTGGATATTTTCGTACCTCTGGCTGATATTAACACTTACCTAAAACTTACCGAAGCAGCAGGACGAATATGGTAAGCTTGAATGTTGTGTGACTGTTATTTCCCAAGGGAAATAACAAAAGCAGTACCATAAATGCAATCCTGTTCAACCATTGCCTCCTGTTAGCAGTGACTGAGTATGTTTCATGTTTCCTCATTGTCTGCCCTCCACATACCATAGTGTTTCACAGTGGACTGGTCCTCGCCAGCTGGGATGTTTGTTTAGGCATGGAGACCATGTAGTGGCTGTGAATGATCTGCAGCCCCAGGGTGTGGAAGAGGCTTACTTCTTCATCAGCAGGTCCACAAGAAAGGAGGTAAGCTTGACTAACCTGAAGGTGATAGTTGAATGTATCAAGCCAAAGGAAAAGGAATTTTCTTTTTACATTTCAAGAGGCTCTACTCAAACCAATTTACTCTGGTTCAAATTTGGCATAAATATCTGTAGTACCAATCAGCTCCTCAGCATCATTCTGATGTGGCACCTCTTATTCCTGGACTTTATGGGGAATCCAAGGTCAGTATTGTGGTGTTTGAGGACTTGTTCTAAAAGAGTTTGAGCAACCCCAAGAGATTCTACTGGGCAACCATAAACTAGAGTTACCTGGTACTTTTTGGGTAAGGCCTAAGAATTGCAAACTTTGGGAAATAAACTATTGCCTCCAGTTGCTTCCTAGTGGTTTTGGGTATTGAGAGCAGAGCCTTAGACTCCTATCTTCTATTGCTTCTATTGCTTATCAAGTGCTACACATCTCCTTGTGTGATACCATGTTTTTAAAGAAAGTGGGAGATTTCTAAGTGCTGCCTTAACCCCACTGTGATCTACTACATGTTGATACCTATGTCTCTCTCAGATGGACTCATATTTCAGTATCCAGGTTCTCTGATGCATACCAGAACTTATTCATATTTGAATTTTGCTGAGAAAGTTGAGGTCATCAGACCCTGTTGCCATCTGGTGTCAGCAAGGGAAAAAATACTTATCTCTCTTAATAGAGCATTTTTATTTAGCTAGTTAAAATACAAGTCAGATGGTTGCACAAATGTTGATCAGAGATAACAAGCTATAAAAAAATTCCTTCTTTTTTTCTTTTTTAAGGTGAAACTTACTGTATGTAGGATTCCCTATTCAGATATCTTCCATGCTAAAGGCTGCTCATGTTCCTGAAAAAAACCACCTCGGTGATTAAGTAAGTGCCAAAGTTCAAGGGAAAAGATCAGGGAGAAGAATGTGGTGTATGGAGATAATCTTTATCTTCTTGAGCTGCCAGGCATCTTTTGTTGCCCGAGTGCAAAGATTAGAGAATGTGGATTTCATTTAATGTCCTAATAACTTATTTTGTTGGCATGAATGGCAGGTATTTAGCTTATATTTCATTACATGAAAAAAAAAAATGAGGGTCAAATAATTTACATGACCTTTGCACTGTGTATACTTTGCATTTCAGCGGAAAGTACTGGTTCATGCCTCTGCTCACCTCTTTACACCTCTTTACACTGATTTATACTGAACTCTTTATTAGTTATGGGTGTGCAAACAACCAACATTTGGGATAAAGCTATGTTTTCCCTAGATTCCCCAGAAGGGCACACCTGCTCTGTGAAAGTGTTACTGGTAAAGACAGCTAGGAAAATCAGAGAGAGAAATTATGTGTCCAAAGGCATGTGCTCAAAGCCCAATGCAGAGTTCACTGAAAGAATTTTGATGCTGTGAAGTAGTAGCACAGCGATGTCAGTGGTACCACAGCATTCCAGAGCAAGTGCTCATGTTTCCCAAATGAGGACATTCCCCATAAATATTTATTTGTGTATATGTCTCCCATTGCCACCATAGAAACATGACCAGTTTTCAGCTAATATCACATCAAAAGAACTTGATAAGGAACTGCCTGCAGGGATGACTTTAGAGGATGCCAAAATGGAGCTATGTCCTGTTCTGTAGTGACCTCTGTTGCTTACAGAACCATGGTGTGACATGGCTTGTGTGCAGAACACATCTGTGCTCTGTATGAACCTGTACACATTGGTACATTGCATGTTTGTGTGGGGATGTATTTACACACATATAGATTGCTGTAAAATAGATTGTGTCAATATACAATGATGTGGCAACAGACAGAATCACTGGTTTTGAGTACAGAAAATTTTATTTTACCAAATACAACCAAAATAACTACTGGGTTTAGCAGGCACAGGATTATTGACATTAAGAGATTTATATAAGCTTTGATTAAGGTGGATTTGGTTCAAAGGAGGTATTTGTCCAGCTTCCAATTGAATTAGGCCAAGTCAGCTACTACTGTAAGAAGCTACACTCACTAAAACTCAGCACTGGTGCCACTTACTCCAGTAGTAAATTTGACAAATGTGCTTTGTCAGTTCAGTCTGGACTTTTCAAAAAAAATCGTTATAAAATTTTATTTAGCTGAAGAGGAAAACAGTGTCAAGTAACTCAAAACAAGCAAACACAAATATGTATGCCATCTATTCAGACTCAGCTCCTGCTCAAAAGATTAATTTCCAGACTGAATACTTCCACAGCCTGTCTCTTCTACTTTTGAGGTAAGAGTGTTTGGGACATGCTTGTTTCTCAAGGTAGGAAAGGATCATGTTTTAATATTTCTGTTTCAGAGATGTTCAAAGGCCTGTTTGTACTGAATCCTGCATAAAGACCGAGGGAGACCTCAGTTACGGAACTAGAGAGACTGGAAATGGGAGAAAAGACATTCCTTGGGAGCTCTTCTCGAAAGCTGCTCTGGGACTCCTTTGCTCTGCACATCAGATCCATTTCTGCCTAAGGAGACTCTGAGGGACAGAATGGGTGGCTGTCACCATACAGGGCTTCTTCCAGCTCTGTAACTGTGTCAGTCTGCTAGGACAGGACAGTCCTTTAGGCCTGAATGCTAAAATCACAGGTCATCTAGTTCAAGTGTGTCCACTGACAATGTCATCCTTTTGTGGCCAAGGTTTGCCTAAGCTCTTCTTCTGAACTTCAGGAAAGGAACATTCAAACCTTCCCATGTGGTCTCAAGACTCATCTCTTTGTAAAATTAGGAATTTTTTGTCTAATATTTATCCTAGATAATTTTTTTCATAAAATTAACCTGATTTTTCTTGCCCTGTTTTCAGTGGGCATGGGGAATGTCTGGATTTCCACTATCTCCAGAGAATTTTCATTGTGGAAGGTGTTTTGTCCTGCCTGTTCTCCCTTCTCTTTTTCTTAGACCAAACACCCTGCATTCTTTCATCATTTTTTCAAACAGTTCCTGAAAATGGTCATATGTCACTGAACTGAAGACAAATACCTTGTGTTTCCAGTTATGGATGAACAAAGGAGGGGAGAAATTGGAATTCAAAGAATTTCTTCAAAAAGGAATTCGAAGCCATGAAACAATTTCCTAGAACTTCATAGAGAAACATTTCCAAAACAAGGTGAACTAGCAAAGAAGCTCCCACGTGGTGGTGGGAGAAGAGTCCCACCTGCAAGTAGCATTGCTGCTGAAGCAGATGTTGAGCACTACATGCTGCACCTCTCAACTGTGGAAGAATGTTACTTTTGGGCAAAAAATGGGATTTGGGTAGATAAAGCATGCCCAGGGTACTTCCAGAATATTTCAGAAAACTGGGGGATTACTTCTGTGCTTCAGTAAACAGTTGCTGATGTGTTACTCCATAATTGATCATTATGTCAGTTTGCACAATGCTAAATGGAGATAATTAATGTCACATATTGGCTGATTCATAACACTTACAGAGATACAATATGGAAATGGCATCTGTACAGTAAATTCTGGTAGGGTGTGTGAAGTTCTCTGCCCACACACAGACATACATAATAAATGTGTTAACACTTTACAACGCACCACATTCTGCAAAATACCTCTTCCTCCTAACACGGCCCCTCCTTGTCCTCCAAAGACCTGTAACTTCCCAGTAACCTGCAGATGAGTCACCAAACAGCCATTTTTAAAAAGGTACCCTTAAAACAAAAGGTCAACTTCATTCTGGAACATTTTTCCCAATGTTCTTCAAATGAGTATATTCTTCTGAACCTCTGGGCTGCCCCTAGGAGCAACAGCGAAGGGAAGTGCTTCTGCATGGTACTGCCCAGTGCTCACTTGTGGTCCCCAAAGACCTGAAGGGAATGTCTTTAAACCTACACCATCTGAGGGGAAACTGATCATTTATTAGATCATCTGTAGGCATTTTAAATGTGTGGTATAAGCACACACTCTTTAAAGAAACAGGTGCTAGTGTAGCTTCTTGTTGCAGGATGCTCTGTAGTGTCAAAATCTTTTCTTAGCTGGTCTCCAGGTAAGTCTTGGACTATGGAGGGTTCTCTGACACTGATGTTTAAATTGGCATGAGATGAAATTCAGTCAATCCAGAGACTAGCAAATCTATGTAAAATAGAGCCGGAAGAAGGCTGCAGACCCTAAAACCTTCTTTCAGTATCTACAGCACCAGCATCTGAAAACTGGGTGTACAAAAGACAAAACCCAACCAACTGCAACACTGATTATGTGATTAGCTAGCAATTAACATGCTCCTCACTAACTGCTTTATTTCCTGTCATTGAATACACTTAGTGCCTTTAGGTTGTTTCCCTGGCTGTTAATTTGTGGCACATTCCCATGCTGCACTCATTCATTAGTGGCTGCTAATTTCCCCCCCTGAATTCATAAATATGAATCATGCTCTTTCTACCATTCTAGCAGGAATATGGCAGTTGTCCAGGAGAAAAGAAAGTCCTGGAACAGAAAGAAAGTAGGAGTAAGAGAAGTCTCCATATTGGTGTGAGGTAACTGAAGTGAAGAAAAATAAAAAGCCCATTTAACACCAAGCAGAAACCAGAACACACAATCCCCACATTTCGTCTCAAGGGCAACACTACCAAGAGCTGGTAGTCACATACTGCTCAAGAGAGTATGAGTCCTGCAGGAGGAGTCAGGCCAGGAAAGATTCTCTGTACTATCTGTGTCCACCCTGAACTGAGCCAGAGATGAGCTCTGTGTAATGCAGTGCCTGGCTGCTCCCTCCAGCCTGAGGGATTGGAGGGATATCTATGTATCTAATAGGGGTATCCATGTGTTTAATAGGGATATCTGAATAACAGCCAGACACGCTTCAGTGTGACCGGAATTTCTGCAAATGGAGTCAAAGAGGAGCAGCTGCAATAAAGGAGAGCAATGTCACCCAGCACCCTGGGGAGGGAGCAGGTCTGTGGTGAGCTGGGGACACCAGGTGCTTAATCTGTGTTTTGCCCCAAATTTTCTGGTGACCTCAGAAGAGCCATTTCCACACACAGAGTAAAATTCAAGAAGTGATTTCAGACACATTTGCATCATGCTGTCTCTTACCATGAATGTGATCTCCAGCATCACCTTCAACACCATGAATTGCTTTGGCTCCCAGAACATTGCTGGAAAAGCAATCAGGCCTGTACACTGCAGGCATGGGGGTTGGTTCTGCAGTGCCCCATGCTATAGGGAGATGCTGATGTGGCCCTTCAGTGCTAAGGAAGAAACATCCTTAATGTCCTGAAGAAACTGGCTTACCCTCAGTTACCCTTCAGACAGCACCATCATGAGTAAACGTGGTGCTCCCACCTCCCTGCAAGGAACTGTCTCACCCTGTATGGAGAGCTGCACCCAGCAGAGTCTGTGGAAATCTTCTCAGTCCAATGGATTTATCCAGTACTTCAGGCCCATTTGGGAACATACTAATATATACAAGGCTGTTTCCTTGCTGGTGCTCCCTTTGTCAGTGCAGGGCTAGAAGGAGAATGTACTGAATCCTCAACAAAAAGCCTTAACCATGGGACTGTCTACCTTTGGGTTTGTGAAGCTGACAAGGGAATCTGAGATGCTCTAAGGGCTTTCTTGGTTTGTTTCCCAGGGATGAACAGTTGTTCCATGTACGTGCCCCAACCTAGCCAGCCACTTCCCTCCTGCAGGCTGGCCAGCAAGTCACTGCGAGGAACTTGGAGAGTGCCAGGCAGTTCCTAGAAATGCCACTGGAATTTCAAATGTTCCTTTTGGCCCACTATAACTTTCTAATTTATTGCATCCTTTAAAGAAGCACAAAGGCCAGCCAAAGTTGTTAGAAATTTTACATTCAGCGAAAACACCTTAAGAGAAACCTTAAAGAGTTCTCAGCAACTCAAGGTGCTCTCAGCAAAGGGTTCTCAGTGACCAGGAGCCCTTTGCTTGCTGCTGGCAGCAGCTTGGTGTCTCAGCCATCCCACTTCCATCTCACAGAGCAGGACCAGCTCTTCGGGGTGCAGCAGGCTGCTGTGGTGGCATCAGGTCTGTGCTGCAGCATCTGGCCATGTTCAGGGGAAGTTCACAGCAGGTTCCTGCCCTCGTCATCCAGGTGGGACATAGCCAGGACACTGTCAGCAAATGGTGCTCAGCAAGGAGGTTTAGAAATGTGTAGAATGACAAACTTCCCCTGAGTAACTCCAGCTGAAGTGGTTGGGGGGGTGCAGGTGGTGCTGGTGTGGGCAGCACTGCAGGGAGGCTGCAGAGCCCCAGCTCCCACTGACACAGCTCTACAGAGCTGCTCACCTCCCACCCTGCTGTCCTCAGCCTGGCTGTTCCACTCATCCTTTGCCTAATGAGCACAGGGGACAGCATTCCCTGCTCCTCCTCACCCTACTAATCTGTTAAGGCAGTTTGGTAGTTAGTCATTTCCTAATGAGCTGTCACTAAATGTACCACTGTCCTGCTCCTTCGTCCCTCTCCCTGTCACTCACTCCTTTGTTAAATATGGAATACTTTGTTTTTATATGGCAGAAACCCAGGAACCTTCACACACTGCTAGAAGTATTTATGATCGCACTGAGGGCACCAATAGTCCTTAACACCTCTGCCTGGCCCTCCCAAGGTGTCTCCCATGGCCCAGGACCCCATTTCTGCTGCCCCCTAGGGCTGTCGGTCCCTGCCCCAGCAATTCCATGGGATGCTGTTCTTCCCTGCCTGGCTCTGGGCTGCACAGACCCTTTCCTTATGGAAGAGCTGGGAGGAATGAGCTGGGCTGTGAGTGACCATGAAGGTATCAGAGAAAAGCCAAGTTCCTGCTGTGCTGCAGAGCTCAATTCCTCAAACGGTCGCTGGGTAGCAGCACAAAGACCTGAACTGCAGCTCTACCTCCCTTGTTCAGGCAATAGATGCGACCAAGAGCAGGGCAGAGAGCCAAGCAAATAACATGGGCTCTGTAACAAGTGAAATCCAGCCTGCCTTTCTCTGATTGAGGAAGTCCTGCTGAGATAAATGCCTCAATCCATCTTCTCTAAAACAGGAGCTGAAAAGTGGGTCAAATCCTGCTGCTGGCAGAGCTGCATTTGGGGAGGTCTCTGCTAGGAGCTGACAAACGACTGGAGTGGTCAGAAAAAAAGTCAACTTTTCTTCTCACCACAGAGTTCACTGAAATCATTGTCTCTGCAGGGAGGAAGGTGGTGGGCAGCCAGGAGGAGTGGGAAGCAGCAGGAGGCAGCACATGTAGAACCTCACAGCCAGCCCTGATCTTGCTGAACTTTGCTCCAAAGTCACCCTTGTTCACATTTGTGTCCTCGTGTCACCTTTTCCTCGGGTGCACTGCTGGTATCTTCTTCCCCAAAATGGAGAACTCTTTTCCACCCTTAACAACCAAGGCAGGCTACAGACGGAAAGGGGAATAAAGTTTAATTCAAATGGGAAATCTTAGGGATTATAAAAACGGTTTGTTTTATGTAAGACTTATTGGAAACTGACTAACACAAGTCCCTATCTGCTCTGAGATACCAGCGCAGATGTGACAGAGTGGAAAAGCCTCTTCCATGCCAAAGTATTTGCTGGAGATTTGATAACAAGGTGCCATTGTACAACAGTGGGTAATGGTCCAGAGTAGAAAGGAGAAAGAGAGGCCTCCAGGCAGTGCAGGGCTTTGCCTTTGGGGGCTGCAGCTCCTCCACTGAACATCCTGCCCACAGACAGGCAGTAGAGCTGGCTAGCAGCAGCCAGCACTCCTGTGCTGTTTTCCTTATCTGCAAACAGTGGCAGACTGTCTTGTCCTTTCATTTCTGTTAGAGGGCTGTAGGCTCCTTCTAGCTTTTCTCTGCACTGTTGGAGAGAGTATTAAATTCATCACTCCATATGTACATTTATAATCAGAACCAACATGTGAAACTTAAGTACAAGAACTCCAATTTTTAATACTGGTACTGACAAACTTTCAATGATTCCTGTGAATTTCATTCATTCCTGTCATATTTCCCCCCTAGATACTGTGTGTTTTACAAATAGCAGTACTGAATATTTTGCAAACACAGTTGATTTGGAATTGTGGCTATTGAATGAAATTTCAAACTGCATCATTTCACTATAAATCCTGAACACATAAAGCAGCCTGTGCTCCACCCCCAAAAGAGATGCTCTTACTTGTTTTGTTTTTGAAATGAGAAGCAGCTGATTTAGTATAGCTAAAGAAGGATAGGAAAATTTGGGCTGCATTCTCTTGTTCTCAAAACTCACCTGAGTTTTGTTGCCTGCCAAAGAATACTCAATAAAAATTATTCAGACACAAAAACCACATCAAGACAGTAACTGCAAACTGCACCTTTACCCTGATGTGGTAACAAGTCTCCCATATAATCCCTGTAAGCAGTCTTCAAATTCAAAACAGTCTCAGTCAAAATCATTCCCTAATTGCATGAAGGATGTATCTCAAGTCACACTATCTTAAATAACAATCTTAAGACAAATTGCCATTTAATAGCCTTTACTAAGCTCATATGAGCAGGTTTGACCAAGTAAGAGAAATGCTTTAGCCATCCCAATGGCATCTTAATTCCTTTCTCCACTTGCTGTCAAGTCTTATTTCACATCAAGGTCTAAAGAGATATCAGCACCTTGAAGTTCCCTTTAACTGCCCATATGCTTTTACTCTGCAGTACTTCACACTTGCCTTTCCAGCAGCCTCCTCAGTACCATGGGTGCAGGTAGCTGCTTCCATTTATCACAGCCAGCCTAAAACCCATAGCCTGAGTCAGCACAGGCACTGAGCTGCTCTCCTATTCCCTCTCCCTCTCCCTACCTTTTTCCAACAGAGTTTCTTTTAGCTCATTATTCTGCCTATTGGGGCGATATGTAATCAGAGCAGAAGTCCTGATGGGAAATACAAAGTGATTCTTTAGAGTGGTTGGCTTTGAAAACCGTTCTGGGCACTGATCAAGCAAGTGTTACAGCTGCCCCTTTGGTTTGCTTTGCCTTCTGCCCTGAGTCTGTCAGCAGTAGACAAACTGGAAGAGCCTCTGGGATGTTCACAGGCCTGTCTTGCTTTAGTAAAATCCAATATTATTTGTGTCAGTATGTGAAAGTCACTTGATGTGAGGTTAAGGATACAAACTGACTCATCCACCCCACTGTCCAGGGGACTCTGGTCTAGTCTTTCTATAGCACAACAGAGATCAGAAGTCCCCATCTGTGAGAAGGTGGTACCTTTGCTGTAGTCAGAACCTCCAGACTAAATCAAAGTAACAAATGCTCTCACTCATGAATCCATAATGTACTGCCCAAAGACTGGAAAAAACATTCACTCCTTTGTTAGGAAAAGTAGAGCCATGTCCTAAGCCCTAATCAATGAGACCTGTACAGTAACACTGAAATTTGGTTTACCCCAAAGGACTTCACCTGCTGAGATCAGAAAGATGTCCCAGAGAACCACTAAGACAAGGGAAAAGGTCCTGTCACATATCTCTCCACAAAACTGTTAAATCTAGTTTTCCACATCTGCTTATATGTTCCCCTAAGCAATCTGATCTGTTATTAATAATCTTTCTTTACAATAAAGACAACAAAAATAATTTTTTCCTGAGTTTAGATTCTGAAAAGACTTTTTTCCATATGAGGGAGGCCAAGTAAGTGGGTAGCATGGAGAACTCCTAACATGAAGGTGGATGAAATGCTGGAGAATTCATCTACCCAGAAAAGACAGCTGGTGGAAGTGCAAATACAAACCAGAGAGAGGGAGGAATGAAAACAGCCAGCAGGCTGACACAGGAATACCTACAGCAGAGCAGGCAACTGGAAACAGACCCCAGCACTGAAGCCATTCTGCTTTGCTGACTGAAGTGAGCCCATCACCATCTGTTCCATATCAGGGCAGGATTAACTAGGTCAGTCCAACACATGCCAATGTCAGTGTCTTCCAAGATACACTGCTTTGTGGTTACTTTCAGAAATAAGTTTGCTTTTAAACGAAAAAAGACCCAACCCTTCATTCTGGGTAACAGGGTAGAAACTGACAGCAGGAGGTAAAGAGGCACAGAGAGGCAGCATGTGCCTTGCAGCTACCAGCTGCACTGAAACCAGATTGCTTGGGGTATGTGTTACCCCTGACACAAACTAATGGAACTGCAAATCAGCCTGGTGAGAGTCCACACACATACCTGTGTTATCCCTGGAAGCGTTCCAGGCCAGGCTGGATAGAGCTCTGAGCAACCTGGTCTAGTGGAAGGCAATGCTGCCTATGGCAAGGTATTGGAAGTAGGTGATCTTTAAGGTCCCTCCCAACCCAAACCACTCTATGATTCTATACTCATTCACTGTAGGAATAATCATTCTTGAAAATGCAGCTCTGGAAGCAAGAAGAGGTCCAAGTTTTGACTAAGATTCGACTTTAGGGTGCTTATTCCAGCCCCTTATACTTGGTGCAAAATTAGTCAGGAAAAAGACCCTGAAAGGCAAAATAACATGCATAATTCCTTAACGATTCAACTGCTAGAAGCAATTGCCTGTCAAACAGAATCCCCACATTTGTTCTGATTTACACAGGGCATTAATTCAGGTTTTTGAAAGGGCCATAAAAGAGTTTTTCACATACCTCCAGAAAGGAGTGGACTCCTAGGAATGAGCACGCCAGTCCAAGAGAGTTACCAGCTCCTGCAACAGCTAACTAGCATAATGCATGATATACAATAAAACCATCAGATTCCTTTAACTCCTTAATTTAAACCAAAGCATTTAACAATGCCATATGTCAATGAAAGTACTGAAAGAATTGTGAATCAGTACAAGAATCTTTTTTTTCCATCAGTTTCTCAGTTATTTCTCTCCTAAAAGACAGAAACAAAACCAGTGACTTCCCATTCCAGAGCTCATCACTCGAAGACAAGGATTTCATTAGACTTACATTCATCACTAAAATAAGCGTTTTCACAACCAAAAAAAAAAACACAAAGCCATTGAAGATTTCAGAGGAGCTACTCTGAGGGGTTGGGGGCTGATTCTTTAACACGTGATTTAACTTCTGTAAATCCTGAAAGTTTGGAAGAGTTTTCATTCTAGTGCTTAAAATTTCACTAGTGTGCCTGCATGCAGCCACATGCTTGAGTATCATAAATACCACGCAGATACAGAAAAAGCAGCACTGATAATCTGGTAGGATTCAGGGGAAAAAAATGCAAAGTGAAATTTACCTTCCTGCTGCCAGTACTAGCACTTGCCTTTCTTGTTTTTCCAGAATTAAAGTGACAAGACTGTATATACACAACCCTGCAAACCCAAAGGGGACTGCATGGCAAGGAATCACTTCATGCTTTGTCCATGGGCTGAGAACTGGCACTGACCACCAGGACACAAGAGCAACCTCAGACAAGCAGCACACAAGAGCACATTCAAAGATATTGCAGACAAGTTTCTCAAGTTAGCAACTGCAGCACTGAAGAGAAATGCATTTTGCTCAGAGAGAACACACAGGTATCATATATATTCTTTATTTTTAAAAAAAGATTTTAAAAAGCAGAACATCTTGAGAGGAATACAGGTAGCAAAGTCTTTTATAAAAACCATTTTCTGAAGTACATGCTGTTAAGAGCCTCAGCCAATCCTTTCTCACAAGGTGAGTTTTGTTTACAAGATTTAAATGACAATAGACGGTTCTACCTCATGAAAAGAGCTTCTCTGAAGCCTGGATTGACAGCATGTGACATAAGCTTAATATAATTTCATTTATTACAATAACTTATTTTCAGAAATTATTAACCTGGAGACAGTTTCATCCCCAGCATTAGTTATCTGTGCATCTCCATTATCTGAGGAAAATTAAGAACAGGGAAAAAGGAATAAGATAAAAATAACCTGAAATATGCACCATCAAAAAACTTAAGTTATGGGAGAAAAAAGAGGAGTAGATACACAAGAAAGCCAGGTGCCTTTTTCTTTTTCTTTTCCCAAATTCAGCTTTTCTTGGAGAATGGCAGCTTAGTCCTCCCTGAAGAAAGCTCCATGGAAAAAGGAGATAAATAAAACTCACAGAATTCACAATTCCCACTCCAGCCTACCCCCTTTGAAACAGACATTCTGCCTTTTATTTATTTATGCCTACTGCCCTCAATCATCCAGTCTCTAAAATGCTTTTCCATCATGCTTCTGGCTCTCCAGTCACCAACATTTACAGTGGGGATGATTTTCTGTGGCTTCAACCATTGAACAAAACGCTTCATTTCCACGTAGCTGCTGTGTTCACTGTAAGGAATCCCTGAAATGAAACACATCACAGATCTGTCAGTCTACTCAGCTTCTTGCCAAAGCACTTTTGCAAACCTTCCAGCTAATAAATTATTTAGATAAAGGGGTTTTTTTAATTCCTATTTGGGATATAAAGTTTATAGCCAAGGTAAAACAAAAGTCCCAATTTTCCTTCTAGAAGAATTCCTTGCATTAAGTTGCCAAGTCATTCATCAGTGCAAGCTGAGCTACACCAAGCACATGGTTAAATAAATGTTAAGAGATTCAACTCCACCCATGGATAAGAACTGAAAGGAAAATCCAGTATCTCAGAAACAAGTAAGACATGGAATGAAGTCTTGGCTCTGGAATTGCACTGCCACCAGCATCACTCAGGCCAAGGCTCCACCCTTGAAGTCTCCACCTGTATCAGATGAAAGCCTTTCTATGCATGAGGAGGACAGGTGCAAAATGTATGTAAAAATCTGCATTTACAGTGTTCTTGATTACTCAGGTCACAGATCTCTCCCGGAGAGACCTGTTCAGTTTCTTAATGAGCTACCAGAAAAAGCAGCAGTTACAAAAATCAGTAGGAGTTTCCAGAATAAAAATATGAAAAGCATCCACACAGAGTTAAATGCACTGAATCTTTGCCACTCTCATACCATATATGGTGATCTTTCCTCTTGTCCGAGGTTTGATATCCACCAGAGAAAGGCATGAATCAGAGTAGGTCCACCCAGTAGGTTTGAAAGCCAGAATCTGATCAAAATTTTCAGAAAACTTATTCAAGTGATCTTGCAAGGCCTGCGAAAAAAAATATAGCATGTACTTAATCCCACTAAATACTTTGTTTGTCTAATGGTTGGAAATTTCATGATGGAGACACTTCAGGCTAAGTTTTATTTTCATATTTTGATATTAACTTTTTAATTGAAAATACCATCTGCCTTGAAATTATTAATGGCAAATATTTACATATGCAAAACAACTTGTCCTTTAGGATCTCAATTGCGTCATCTGAATTAAGCACATATGAACAGCTCTGCATTATAGATAGAACATAGAAGGCATAACAACATCTGCTTATGAATCTTGCTCCCCAAGTCATTCATTTCCTCCTCTAAGCTGGGGGTCAGTACTCTAGCAGCTGAGTGGAGACAGGAGACAGTGAAAGCTTCAGTGCAAAATCACTTGGTTAATCTGAAGTGCCACTGAGATCCTCTCACTGCTTCTGCCCAGAAGCACCCAGAGTTAATTAAGTTACCCAAAAAACCCACAGTGAGCCAATGCATGAGTTGAGTATTGCTCTGAGCACTAACCCATGTTTTACCACATCTCCATTCATGATAGGAAGGAAACCACCTCTCATCTTTTCATTCCTAAATTAACTTGAAAAGGTTCCCAAGCATAAGGAATGTAAAATCCTATTCCTGGAGTCAGTATTACTTCCAGTTAAAAACAGAAAATCAATTTCATATGTCCTGTATAAAATTTTAAAGGCACATTATCAATTTGAAAGTCCTACAAGGTTACAGAACTCAGAACCATGAACTTTATATTAGGAGGAGGAGAGGAATACCAACTAAAGACTGATTAAAAAAAGGTGGGCAGAGGGTGACAGACAGGCTCTGCCAGAACAGACACAGGGCAGAGAGGAGCTGCCTGTGACAATGCCACATCTAACAGCACCTTCAGCACAATGTCCAGTAGCCACATGCAGAATCCATCAAAGTGGCACATAGAAGAGTAACAATAAGCCTACCACGAGGAGAGGAATACCAACTAAAGACTGATTAAAAAAAGGTGGGCAGAGGGTGACAGACAGGCTCTGCCAGAACAGACACAGGGCAGAGAGGAGCTGCCTGTGACAATGCCACATCTAACAGCACCTTCAGCACAATGTCCAGTAGCCACATGCAGAATCCATCAAAGTGGCACATAGAAGAGTAACAATAAGCCTACCACAGCACACATTCAGCAGCAGTAGCAGGAATTATGGCTCACTGCCATGACTCTTGATTCACTGCAAATGTTAAATCCTCACTAGATTAAAGGTGTAACTGTAACAGTCCAGTTCTCCTTCACACTTCATTTTGGGAAGATTAACATATCTTAAGGTAATTATTCACATATTTGCTCCCCTTTAATGAAGTTTAAATATAGTACTTCAAATCCAATGATTATTATATCAACCAACGCTAATCTGCTTTCAAATTTTGTTATAAATCAAGTGTTCAACATTCACATTAAGGATGTGACTCTTTCAGGATGTGTAAGATTCAACCTTATAAAAAGCTCTTTGTGCATTTCAATCATAGGCACTTCTGAAAGTCTCACCTCAGTGCTAGTACAAGACATTACTGAGCTAAACAACATAAAAGAGGTGCAGAGACTCAGAGACCTCAGTTCTCTGGAAATCTTCCACTGCATATACAAGTGGCAGAAGCCTCAATTTTTGATTGGTACAAAAACTAGTTGCAAAAAACCCATGGCATGCATCTGAGGAGGATGGCCTTTTTCCCCAAAACACTTCACTGCAGTGTTTATTTATAACGAGTCCACTTTAAATACACATTCCAATTTCTTCTTTGACTGCTTTAGCCAACACTGTTCTAACCTTCATCCCTTTAAAATGGAAAATATATTTCATTGCTAAATCAGCCTCCCTCAATCACCATGACAGCCTGTTATCTCCAGCATCGCTAAAGTCAGCAGTATACACACACAGCTTCCACAAGGTAGGAAAAGACTCAAATGTGGTTAAATATTTAATTTACCATCAGCCCTAACACCACTGAAACTCATCTGGCTCATCCAGGAACACCTATTTGTCAGTACACACAACAATCCCTGTATTTTACTGGGGGAAAACTAAAGACCACAGTGAAGTACTACAGCTCTGATTTATTTTTTTGCAATATTGCAGCAATTCATGGTTTATTTTTATATTTTACTTTTAAATTCACATAGATGAAAAAGTAGACAGCATTTCTTTCTTTTCTTTAACATTTATGTACCTGTTGCTCATTAAGAATATGACCGTGGTAGCACCTGAGGAAAGTGCTCACACATCTCCTAATAACCAAACTCTTCAAAAAAGCCAGAGCTATCCATGGGAAAAAGCACAAAAGAACCATAAAACCCCTAACCAATCCAACAGTAATACAATAACACAAAAAGCTTATTCATTATTTCAGGGATCTATGAGTTCACAGCTGAAACTACACAAGCAGCAAATTAGCCCAATTAAGAAGCAGGATTGTGTTTTTGGATTAAGGATCAAGTAAGACAGAAGAGGCAGAGGAGACCCAGAGATAATGAAAGCATTGGCATTTAGCAATGAGGATCACTAAAACATTCTGGCTTTCCCAGCAATGAGACAGTAAATCAGGAAAAAACCTGTATAGTCCAACAAAAGACAAAAACATGCAACTGGAGATGATGGCGTCAACATTGACATGGTCTGTATAAACAGGATGATATCACTCATCACTCTTTAACTAGAACAAGATTGTAAGCGATCAGATCATTTATTTTTAAAATACTGTCTTTGCTGAGTTCACGGGCAAAAGTAAGATAAATGGTCATATGAACTCATCTTTAAGCATTTAATATTCTCCACATTTTACTGATCACACTTCACACCCAGGCACTCATCTGGCTGCTGGCCTCACTGGATGTCTTCCCAGTATGCCCAGATTATATGGGCACAACATTGCTAATGACAGCACTCAGCAACTTCAAACCTCAAGCCAAAGCCCCAGCACAGAGAGCCATGCTGTTAGACCAGGACTCATCACTGTGTCTCTAATCCTTCCTGGCCCTTTCCAGGATCCAGGCATTGCTTCCATCACACTGCAGGTTTGTCTAGAACCTCCCGTTCTCAGAGGTGAGACCCTGCATGACACAACTGCCTCTCTGTGAGAATTATAGTATTCTTGACATCCTTGTGGTATAATCCCACCCTGGAAGTCCAGCTACACGAGTGTGCCACACGTGCTGGGACAGGTGACAGCAGCATCACATAACAACCCAGAAATCTGCAGAAGAAACTAAAAGACATTACTGATCACGACAACACAACACATTAAAAATAAAACCACACACATTTCCATTACTCAGTTTCTGCCCCACAACGGAAAACATTGTAGAGCAAAGTTAAAACACTAAGATACTAAGTTCCATCTCCCACAGCTCCCATCCAAACCATATATCCTCTTTTTCTCCTTTTTAGGTCAACTCTGACCTTGACTACTCCTGCAGCTAAATACCATCTTGCTCTGAAGGATTTGCTTGAGATGGCACAGCAGGCCTGAAGCAAAACAGGAAAATGAATCCAAGTCTGTAAGGCATAAACAACCCCTGTTTTTCTCTTTCTTACAGGTTACCTTTAATCTAGAGCCTGCTGCTTCCCCTTAATGCTATTTGGTATTTTGTAGTCTGTTTAGAAAAATCTTCTTTTCCCTCAGGAATCAGTCACCTTTCCTAAGAAATTCCAAGAAAAACTCTGAACAACAAAAATTCACAGTATCAAATCTCAACCAAAATGTGCATTTTAAGTAAACTTAGATGAGATAATGTTTTAAAATAAACTTTTACTTAATTTTGCTACAAATATTAGAGAAGATTGTGTGGGTGGGAAAACTAAATATGCAATATATGAGGTGTCCCACAGTTCACTCAATGTGTGCATTTGTTTATATCTGAGTTCTCACCAATTTTCAAGTAAATCATAGAATCAACAAGGTTGGAAGAGACGTCCAAGATCATCAAGTCCAACCCTACTGTGGTTACTAGACCATGGCACTAAGTGCCACATTCAGTCTCAGCTTGAAAACCTCCAGGAATGGGGAACCTACAACCTCTCTGGGCAGCACATTCCAATGCCTGATCACCCTCTCTGTAAAAGATCTCTTCCTGATTTCCAACCTAAACCTGCCCTGGCAGAGCTTGAGTCTGTGCCCTCTTGTCCTCCTGCTGGTTGCCTGGGAGAAGAGACCAATCCCCACCTGACTCCAACCTCCTTTCAGGGAGTTGTAGAGGGTGATAAATTCTCCCCTGAGCCTCCTCTTCTCCAGGCTGAACACCCCCAGCTCCCTCAGCCTCTCCTCATGGCACTTGTGCTCCAGTCCCTTCACCAGCCTCATTGCTCTTCTCTGAACCTGCTCCAGCATCTCAGTATCCTTCCTGAACTGATCACCACAGAGAGAGAATATTCTCTTACAACATGAAAATATTGTTATAAATAAATGGAAATTGAACTGAGAAGAACAGAGAACTCTATTCCTCTTTTATCAGAGACCAAACTGGAAGTTGGCCATGTTCACAGGCTGCTTAAAAACAGAGACGCACAGGCAGAAAATCCTTTTAGTCTTTTCCTACACGGGACCAGGTAAAAGCCAGTCCGAAAACAGGGGCTCCATGTCACAATATATTAGTGGCTATTAGGACAGATCCTGCAGTCATTACATAAATCTACTTCAAAAAGGCCTGCAAAGAGCAAGTCTTTGAACAAGCCTCATCTTATCTTCTACCAGCACCACATCATGTCTAGAGACAGTTATTAATGTTTAATTGCATTTCATTCTCAATGTATTGCTACATGTCAAAACTCCACTAAATAAATACGATCCGACAAGAGGTTAAAAAGCACCAAACAGCACTGGCTGGGAGGAGCCAAGAGTAAGACTAGCAGCAGGTTAATCAACAGTCTATTTTCTGAACTTACCTTAAAATTAATTTGCATCATGGGTAGAACATGAAGCAAAGTCCCATTCCAGTCCACACTGATGAGGGAATTAACAGCTGCTGACTCCAAGCACTGCAGGGTTCTGTACTTATCACGGGACACACTTGCTTTTGAGCCCAGAACTTCAGCAATTGCTTTAGGATTAGTTGGGAAGAAATCAGATAAAGAAAATTTTAAGAAGGTTTTTTTAGCTTGTTTCAGAGATATTTCTGATTATTATAACTAGATAATTTTTACTATTGAAAAACATCCATATTCAACAAGACATAGTGTTTCATAGTCTATAATTAAGAAGAGAAACCTGTAATGGCTGTTAAAAACTTTGCCCTCTACATTTTGGCAGCTGAATTTTGTATGAGAATTGGCAAGAGAAGGAGAAGTTCCTTGATAAATTCTAACTCAGATTTCTTTGGTAGAACACTCCCAAGGTGAACTGCTATTTATTCCAGAGGTGCCAGAAACATGCAGGTTTTGGAATATGTGACAAACAGCCCATGTTAAAGACAGACTAAATTTCAGTGAGAATAAGTCTTGATGACTTTAAATATACAAAGAAGCACAAATAGCACAGAGCTGCCTGCTCTAGAGCATGTGTTTGGCCAATCAGGTTGGTTCCTAATGCTGTAACTGAGTGAAGCATAGCACACAAGATTTTCATTAAGTCGGAAAAGATATGTTTTGGTTCAGGGAATGCTTTGCTAAAATTGATTTTAGTGGGGCTCTGGGCAGCCTGGTCTAGTGAAAGGTGTCCCTGCCCACAGTAGAGGGGCTGAAACAAGATGATACTTAAGGTCCTGTCCAACACACACCATTCTGTGATTTTAGGATTTAGGGAAATACGTAATTTAAGCTTGAAAGGAGAAACTATAAATACAAGTGTAAGAGTAAATATATCCCTTTGCTGTTTCTTGACAACATGAAATTAAAAACAAAAATGTCATCAAGGCCACATTTACTTGGTTTTGTAATTGCCCTTAGCAATTCTCTCATCACAATCAATTAAATATGTTCATCCATTCACTATCCAAACTGACTGTCTGTGTATTTGGGGGGGTTGTAAACACAGCAGAAAACTGTTTCTTTCAGAAAGTTAAAACTTATTGATTAGAACACTAAAAAAAAACTAGCAGTAGGATTACTAAATATCTTTCATTTCCTTACACAATACCTGAACATCCAGACTAAGCAACCTTTTATATCTTCAAGAAAATGATCTTTTAACACTAACTTATATATTTATTTAGTTATTTGATCCAATACACTACTTTTACATACCTAAAAAGACCTTTTCTTTTCCAATGGCATAAGTGCCACAAACAACTAGAGTCCGAGGGTTTAAAGTCACTGTCTCAAAGGCAGTATTGACAGCAAACTGGATGACTTCTTGTTGTGAAGGAAAAGTGTATTCAGGACTGCAGTACCTGGGGCGTGGAAACAAGATACACCACTTTGTTACATAAGAAAAAAGACATCTGAAATTGCCAGGAAGGCCCTCAAAACTTCATGCACACAATAAGGGAAAAAGACACTGTCTTCCTATAAAATTTCACATAGATAAACTATATAAAAAACTATATAACATAATGAGTGTTTCTATTCAAAACACTGAGGAGTCCAGATGAAATTCTTGCACCAAAATTTACACTGAATACATCAGTGTTTTCTACATCCATTCCTTCTGACGCTAAATTCTACAGTTTCTTCTTTATCAACACCAAATGCTCTTTCAAGCTAGATACTTGTATCACATACTAATTACATCCTTATGCCTATTTTCTGTCATACACACAAACCACAACGCAAGATATTATTCATTCAGAGAAACATATGGAACAGAAATAAGAGCCTGCAGCTGGGCATTAGTCATCACACACAGAAAAACAATTTTATATACATGAGTCAGAGAAAGGTCTAATGAAAACTTGGACAACTGATTCAACCATTTGGCATTCTTTTACCCTTTGAATTCCCCCAAACCTCTTTGCATAACTGAGAGGAATCCACAGAATACCAATGCTCTATGAACCTCTTGTTTTAGAGCTGAACATGGTTTGAGTTTTGATACCCAGAATTTAATACCACTTATAAATAATAGAGTCATCTGACCAAATACTTCAGCATCTTTTCCATCACCCACTATTATTCTCTTGTGTAACAGAGAATGTCATTTATAATTACATTTATTTGGTTCATAACAAGTCTTACTAAACTGAAAAGAGGGTTATATTGAAAAACCAGTATTTCACTTTGAAGACAACTTACGTGGTATCAAGGTAAAGGGTATGGACTTGTTGGCCAAGCAAAGCAGGACAGCGCTCCATGGAAGGGTCTGCCCTGAAGTCTCCTGTGTGCAGAATGACAGTTCCACTTGGGAGATAGAAAAGGATCATTGTTGCCCCTGGACAACTGAAACAGACAAAAACCCCATACAAATTATGTCAGCTTCCCGTACTAATAAACTGCCTTAAGAGATCGATCACCCTCCAGCAGCAGAAAGGTGTGCAGAACAGCATTCTAAATCATGGCTACTATGCAGCCTGATTTAGCCAGATTCCTGATTTCTAAAGGAATTCTGCAGCTAAGCCTATGGTCCAGACAAGCTAAACTTGAGCTCTCAGCTGAGATGGAAAGAAGAAAAAAACCCAAATCAACAGTAAAGCAATCAAGCATTAACTGCCTTTTTGGGATGGCCCATCTTCCAGGTACAACTCTGAGGTTCCATTACTTGATTCAAAGGGGAAACAGCATTCTTATTCAGGAGAAACAGAATTGTATTACTGAGGATTCATCTTTGTTCCTGCAGGACTTACTAAAACATTTTCTTTTACATTCCATTTGCAGATTTTAAATGTTATCCTTCATCCAGAATTCCCTGGATATAAATACAATTCTCTTACTGGCAATAACTAATCCACTGCACCTTCTCCAGTTGCTTGCCAAAGCTGCCTGAAGGGCAAGAGCTCTGGAAAACCAGAGTGGGGCTATTTTAGCCATGAATCATCTGCGAAGAGTAAATGAAAGCTCAAAAGAAGGAAAAACTGACAAGAATCAGAGCTAAAATGACAGAATTGGTGAGCTCTCCAAGAAGCTGAACTTTGTACTTAAGGTTTATATGCCTTTTAAATTGAAGCAAAGGATCAGAGAGACAAACAGGAAAAACGAGAAGTGTCCAAATGGCATAAGCAACAAGGCTTCCTTCATTCCTAGAAAGGCTTCTCAGAGGACTTCACAGAATCTTATCTCTCCAGTTATACACAAATCCTATATTAAGTAATATTCAAACCAGCTGTGACACAGTCCTGCATGTCAATATATATATACTGCAGGGAAGGGACTTTACCCCATGGCCAAAAACAGTACCAAGAGCTGAATGGCAAGAGCACAGGGCTGGAAGTCAGATGCTATTGAACTTAAAATGCAGCATCACCTCATAGTGCCAGTGGAACAGAGAAAAATTTCACCCTTTGTCACTGAATCCAGTAGAAGTCTTGTTTCAGATTTCAACAGGCCTTTCTTTGAAGTTTAATTTTCAAAACACTAACTAGGTTTTGCTTCTCCTGGGATTCAAAGTACCACATTTATCTTTAACTCAAGATTTCCCTATCATCAGCTGAAGTTACAGAAACTCAACATATCTGATAATCGAATTTACAATGTTCCCAACTAGACACTAAAGAAACAAAGTGTCCAAACTAGCAAAATCATTTAATCTCTCAACAAGCTTAAAAATTATGGAGCTATGTGTGGTTCACACAATGTACCCAAACCAAAATAACGTTAAACTAAAATTACCAAAAATGCCTGTTTCATTTTCAAAGGTAACTCACCTATTTCAAAAGCTAACTACTTGCAAGAAATTTAGGCTCTTTCATGACAAATTCACCTCTGAAGTGAAAATGCATTTTACTAAGCCAGCTAAGGAATGGGAAGCATTTTCACCCCTACTGTTTCAGACCCACTGAAACCTAAAAATCATGAAAACATAAACTGTATCTGTAGAGCTATTTATCTTTAACATTTCAAACACACAAATTTTCACCAACAAATGCAATGATACCTACTGATTGGCATCGAGCAATAAGACTTTGATCCCATTCACCATGCATTCTGTGTCCATTGGCAGCACGTGGACAAACTGCTCTTGGACTCGAAGTTTGCTCTTCACCAGATTGGCAGTTATCTGCAACAGGGAAATGATTTAAAATGGGATAGGAATAAGAGCTAAAAGAAGCGTTTGTTTGTTTATTTTAGAAACAAAAGCTCTCAAAGCCAGACAGTCCGGCTTAGAAAGAAACTATAAGGTCCTGGGCACAATCAAGTCTTTCTGCAGCATTTCGCCTCTCAAAAAACAAACCGGAAAAAGCTACCTTAAGAAAGCAAACTTTTAAAAGCCTGTCAACAGGTGTGGAATGGAATTGAGAGGAAGCAAACAAGGTGGGGAATAACATCTGCTACAGACTGCCAAGTCAAGAAGAGGAGATGGTTAAATCCTTCTTTAAACAACTCAAGTTTCTAGGTCACAGGCCCCTGGATCTTATCACAGAGGACTGCAGTCACCCAAGCACCTGCTGCAAGGGTAACATAGGACACAAGCATTCCAGGAAACTTCCAGAGTAAATCATAGTTCTTTTGATGCAAGCTCTGGATGGGTTGATTATGCAAGGTGCCCTACCATATTACAAGTAAAGTAGTGCTGGCTGGACATACAATAGCTCATGGCAGTCCTGGCCATTCAGCAGCCTCAAGCACAGGACACACTGGACCAGGCTAAAACAACTCCATTTACTTAATGTGGAGAAGAGATGGCATAAGCAGCATCTAATTTCAGACTGACATTATTGAATAGTGCAGAGTTACAGAGAAGTTACAGAGAAGGTAGAGAGAAGATGGAGCCAGATTCTTCTCCATGATGCACATAAAAAAGTACATGCTACAAGTTACAAAAAAGGACATTTCAAGTGTGTATTAGGAAAAAACCCATCAGAGTGGGTAAGCACAGCAACAGGGTGCGAAGAGATGTACTGAAATCTGCCTACTTTCAAAATCTGACTGACGAAGGCTTCCTGCTGTCTGACCTGACTTTGCAGTTAGACCTGCACTGCACAGGAGATTGGTCTATATGTCCTCCAGAGATCCTTTTACACCTGATTCTATTCATGTATCTAGCCAGGGAAGTTTCACTAGTCTTCATTAGTCACATCAGGCTAAGGATTTCTTCCAAGCAAAATGCAGATTCCTCTGTACATATCCACTGTGCCTAACTGACCCAGCAGTAGAACCTCTGATTGTCCACTTGCTTCCATCAATACAAAAGTGATCACAGATGCAGATGGATTTGATAATCTCTAGCAATCTTGGAAAACCTTACCTTGTTACAGTAGATTGGAAACCTGAAGTTTTTTGTTAGCCCACAGTAGTGATCAGAATGAAAATGAGTAAGGAAATAAGCTGTGCAGCCTTCAATTTCTCCATACTGAAAGGCATCAACTGTAAAACCAGTTCCTACAGCAAAAAGGGAAGAGAAGCCAGTCAGTAAACATCCATAGTTCAGAACCAGCTCCTAATTAGATGTTATTTTTGTTCGTTTTTCTTTTCCCAATGCAAAGGTAATAGTTACAGGGCACAGAGCTGAAGGAGCCATTTAAGATGAACATGGTTTGTATGTGAGTCAACAGTTGCAAAAAGAGGTTTTCACTTATTAAAATAAAAATTTCACATAGTGTCCACACACAAATACCTTCACAGTCCTCCCAAATAAGTCGTTCAGCTGCCATCCCACACAGCTGGCAACTGGTTATGCATGTAAAACACATTTATCTGCATTCAGCTGCTTTTTTTGAAAGTCTGCATGCATTAAAATCAAATACTAACATCTTAACAAAAAATAAAGCAGCTAAGTGCAGCTTAACAGAATGCACTTTGTGACCAAACTGCAATTCTTCAATTATTCTGTGTTTAATATTCCTTTTAAAGCAAACTATTATGCAAATTACTAAGCAAACAATCTGAGGTTTTGAATGTATCTGCTGAGATGAAATGTGACTGATTTGCCATTGTATGCTTTCAGTGAGGTGCTGTTTGCATAAGAATATTGCATAAAGACAGTTGTATAGAAGACAACCTTTTTCTCTGCAAATGCATCCTTTTAAAATGCCAACATACTGAGAAATGGTCCTTTGACTTTGGCTTATACTTTCTTAAAACCACCAAATAGTGCACAGAACTAATTCAGTGATGGCACTCAAGTATTTTTCATTTTATGTGACACAGATTTCCCAGATCTTCCAGAACTAGAAATAGCTCCACTTGAGGCTAGAACATCAAGTATTTGCAAGTCAAAAAAGCTACAGCAGTCTGCTAGGTAAAAAACCAAACACCACAAACAAAAAAAATCCCCAAGTGTTTAAGTACCAGACCCAAAACTTCAGGGAGACTGAATTACACTAGGCCACAAGGATGAATACTTATCATTAACAACACAGAAAATACAGTCAAATGTACTTCAAATGTAGTGGAAAAATTCAGAACAAACACAGATAACAATAGAGCAGCTTTAAAATTGCATTGTATGCATAGGATTCTGCTCTTCAAATTTAATACATGGGGATCACTGTCTAAGCCCACAGAACTGATGATCCTGCTGTAGCACCACAGAGACTTAGGGGTCAGTTTTCAAGCACTAGTTTGGCACTTAGCATCACTACTGCATTTCTGCTTGGCTTCCTCAAGTATCTTCCTAAGACTAAGACAGTCCTTTAGTGAGAAATGGAACTGTGAGGATCTGAAGCATTTTAGGATGCTGAACCACCATCCTGTAATTTATGTAATTGCATTAGGAGATTCTGAGAAATTCTTGGCTGTTTCCTTAGCTAAACTCTTCTGCTCAGTTTTCTTCCTTTGTTTGTACAGTTGTATTAAGTTATATTTCTTATACTACTGAATTTCAAATGCAAAATTAAACTCAATTCTTTTCACTGAGTGTTAAGGAAATAATTGCTATCAACAGCTCTATTTTCAGGCACAACTGAAGCAATGTAAAGGATTAAATTCAGGAATTAGGCATGTCTATTAACAAGTAATACATTAAAAATAATTGAAGAAATTAGTTAGCAAGGGGAAAAAGACTGAAGCCCAAAATTAGGAAAAAACCACAACACTCTACCAAAGTTAATTAACCTCCACAAAAAACAGCAGTTACCTCTCACCTGGTATTTTCTTGTAGAAAGGGCAATGTTTTTTTCTTGGTCCTTCACCTGTAGGAGGTAGTTCTTTAAATTTTTTTCTCCACCTTTGTGGGCCACCAGAACTTTTATCTGCAGTGGCTCCATTTTTACTTGGACTTTCTGTAACTGCTTCTACATCTTCCACAGAACCTTCAGCTTTCCTTTTTTGCTGCCTGGGCCTCTTTCCATTGGGAGTTACTGAACTTGGTATCTGTTTTCTCTCACTCGAACACGTCTCTCCTTTACTTTCCTCTTTTGCTTTGGGTTTTAACCCAAAGAAAACACCAATGTCCATTTGTTTGAGTTCTTTGGCAGGACTGGGTTTAGCATTCATACTTGCTAAAGAAAGAGATGGCACTGATTTAGAGATGGGGCTGGGAAAGCACACAGCAGATGTATTAAGAGTTCCTTTTTTCTCCACTACTGTCTGCAAACTCTCCTGGCAAGCTGCTTTTTCAATTGCACTGGCAGTCATTTTATCTGTATGAGTTAAAACCTTGCTTGGCTCCCTCAAAACATTACTCTTCTGTGACAGAAGAGAGCCAGCATCTTCTCTGCCTAGCAGCAATGATGTCTCGGTAGCACTCAGGGATGCAGAATCCAAAGCACCTCCTGACTCTGTGTTACCTGCTTTGGCAGCACAGGAAATCAATTCCAGCTGCTCAGCCTCCTTGCAATTAGAAGGAAAAGAGGATCCAGTGGCTCCCACCCCTTGCTGAAGCTGATTGTCTACACATGTTGAGTTACAGGACTTGCTGTTCACATGACTCTCAGCAACAGTTCTTATGCAATGATCCTGATGGTTCAATGTACTTACTTCTTCACAGAGAGGTTTTTTTATTACAAAATTTCCTGTTTTGCTATGCTCATGCTGAGGTTTCTTCTGTAAGAGAAGTCCATCAAATGTTTTAAATGCCACAGAATTAGAGTCTTTATCTTCCAAGCTCTGCAGATTTTGTGATACTTTTACTTTCTTCTCCTCCTCCTCAGTTTCCTCTTCACTTTCCTCAAAAGTGCTTAGTGGAGAATAAGAAATTTCACAGTCACTTAAGTCCACTTTTGACTGTAGCAGACTTGGCTGACCTGTATCTTTCTGACTATACTGATATTCACCCATTTCACTTACCTGAGAGGATGCAAAATCATAAAATTCAAATTCACAACTCTCATCTGTGGTCTGTGTAGGCTGAAATGTCTGCTGAGGTTTTTGAACACCTGTAAGCAAGGAAGTACTTTCACTGGTTATATTTAGATACTTCAGTTGTGGTGAATTCTTTACCACCAATGCACAGTCACCGTTTGTGGCACGTTTTATATCACCAGATGGTTCCTCATTCTGTGAGATTTCCTCTACATGACTTGGGGAACAGCTGGGTTTTGCAGCAGTAGAACATGTCATCTTCAAAGTGTGTGTTGAAGAGTTTACAAGATACTCTCCTGCCCTGTTTGCTGCAAGTAGGAAGTGGCTGTAACGCTTGTAGTGGGATGGAATGGTGGAAGTACACAGCAAACCATCAGGACACTCTATGAGGAGAGATACACACAGACACAACGTTAATACCTTTGCAAATATAGTTGGCATAACTATTAAAATACAAACCACATGTTTCACACAATTTAAAGCTTTCTCTTATAATTGAGGAGAGAATGCATGAAAAAAGGTCATTTTCAGGCTGCCAAGGCCTCCTGCTCTGAGCTGGGAAGTGAGAATACTTCCAACCTGAAACCAAACAGCTGCTAATACAGCACCATGGTTGAGCTGTTTAACAACAAGAACAGTTAACCCTGTTTCAGTGCTGTGCTCATGTCATCACATGGCTTCTGGATTAGAACTGTTTTACATGTGAGCAACAGGCTCAGAGCCGTAGCACCAGACAAGGGCAGTGTGTTTCAAATATAAATCATATGCAAGCAAACCAGACATGTTACAAAATAAACCAAACCCCAGTCCTGAATCGACCTGAAATTTCATTTCAAACTGTGTCTGCTGTGCTACAGATTAAATTTAAGAAGGAAAAAAACCTCATGTATTTACTTATGTGAAAAAAATATTCAGCATTGATATGGCAGAAAAAAAAAATCTGTGGTTGTTCTGTACACCTTTTTTTGTTGAGAATTTTCTACCCTAACTCTTGAGGATTTTAAGGTGAATGCATAAATTAATCAGAAAGATTTTTCATCCCTTAATTATGGGAATAAGAGATGGAAGTGAGTTGCTAACGCACCTGCCTTAAATTAAAACCACTGCCAAAATCAGCATTAAGGGACTCACACACTTCATTGCTCCGAAAAAGAAACTTCAAGGAAAGTTACAAATATATACAAAGGAAAATGGCTGCAGCCTTTACTCAACTTTCCTGACAGTATGCTTTTTGTTTTTCAAAAGTTATGAGGTGTATTAAGGACTTATAATGGATACTTGGATCTCTTCAGTTATTTGCCCATGAAACTAGAAATTGTGATGTGTCAGTTTTACTCCTCTTGTACAGAACTCAAAAAAAAGCTGTGTTGTGTTATGATTCAGGAATGTTTGTGTCTAATTCTGCATAAAATTTCCAAATCATACTGGATCAGGAGCTAGTATTTTCAGTAAAATAGCACATTTCAGTTTCCAGATGTCCATAGACAACTGGACAAGTCACATAGCAACATGGATACAGGATAACAACATCTGTACCTGAGGAGAAAGAAATTCGATGTCAAAAGGAACAGCCTCTTAACTGAAGGTTTTTTTCTGACACTTAATAACAGGTTTCATAATTTTAAACTGGTAAATATGCATCTTCTGTTTCTTCAGTAAACTACTAAAACTGGAGCTTGATAAACAACCATGAATCTCTATCACTACTCTCAAGAGTTTCGAGTTTAGTATCTGAGATTTTCATGTCAGATTTCCACAATGCACCAAAAGTTTCACACAAAAATAGTACTGATCAGTAATAACATTCCAAAAAATCATACCAACTACCATCTCAGATTCTGAGCCAAATGTGAAAAACAAGCTTTACAGCAACATTATGTGGGATGCGTCTAACTTCTCTCTGAAGGCTTTTTTCTTACTCTATCCATACCTTTTTCAATGGATCCTGGAGTCTCCAAGCATTCATCAACATGCCATTGAGGTGTCTGGACCAACAGCAAAGAGAAAGGCATCTGGCAGCTGGGACAGTATCCATCATGAACAGGCTTTGCATTCTGTGAGCTCTGCTCTGTCAGGCTGCTCACACTTCCCTGGGAATGCACACTGCTGTCATCTGGACACTGACCCATATCCTGATGTGGCTGTGACCTCTGCTTCGTTTTCTGAGGTGTATCAGCTTTTTCCACGCATTTCTTTTTCCTGTTCCTCTTTCTTTTCAGCCTGCTCTCACCATCACTTACTCTCTGCACAGGTGCAGAGATGCTCTCTGAATTACTCTGGTGCTTTTGCTTCCTAATGGATTTGTACTCCCAAATGTCCTCTTCCAACAAAGCATCTTCGGACATTGCAACGCATGAAATATTTCCCTTTCTTTGAAGCAACAGTTCACAAATCTGCCCTTCCTCCCTCTAATAGATTTTCTCTTCCCTCCACTCTTCACTACCTGAAGAAAAGCCCCAGAACTGCATCTCACAAAAGCAACACTGGGCCACAAACCAAGTAGCAGTCCGTGATGGGACAGAAGCATGGTGGATCCTATCCTGAAAACAACTTAATGAGCATCTCTTTGAGCATCTGTCATTGCTCATGTGAAGCAGGGTGAGAGCCTGAAGGATACAGAAACACTTGCAGGCTGAGCCATTTCTTTCAGCTACCCCCTCCTAAACAACCACCCGACCTCGGGGGGGGCAGCAAAACCTTCCCGAGCAGGAAGATTTTAAAGGAAAAAGACAAAAAGATGAATATAAATTCAGCTCAGGTCCTGCCGCGCAGCACTGAGCGTGGCTGGTCCCTGGAGCATCCACCCGGATTGTCCCGCTGGATTGTCCTGGTGCCAACCGAGCGCGGCTGCTCCCCGGACTGTCCCCTCGGACTGACTCCCGGATTATCCTCCCTCAATATTCCCCCGCACTGTCCCCCGGGACTGTCTCCCGGATTATCCTCCCGGACTCTTCCACCGAATTGTCTCCTGAATTATGCCTCCGGACTATCCCCCAGCACTGTTCCCTCGGACTGTCTCCCGGATTATCCTCCAAGACTATTCACCCGGACTAGCCCTTCGGGCTGTCCCCCCGGGTTGTCTCCTTGATTATCTCCCCGGACTGTCCCCCCGATTATCCTCCAGGAGTATTCCCCCGGATTATTTTCCAGGACTGTCCCCCGCACTGTCC